>NC_057809.1:532252474-532254146 GCF_018294505.1 Triticum aestivum | reverse complement strand
CGTCCTTCCAGTCCATCCCTTCTTGCTTCTCCTTTTTCTTCATGGCCCCATCGAGGAGGTTCTTAGCCACCGAGAAGGGGAAGGCTTGCCGGGTTGAGCCCGCCTCTCCCCCACCCAAGCGCGGCCGAGGGCGCCCTCGCAAGCATCCTGTGGCCACCACGGTGGCTCCCCGCAGCCGTGGAGGCGATCTTCAGTACGGCGACGGGCGGATTGCTGCAGCCGGGGGGGGGGGGCGTGCTCCGGCTGCGCGTCCCCCCAGGCCGCGCGTCCATGCTGCTGAAGTGCTGCCGGAGTTCATCGTGTGGTCGGCGGAGCCGGCTAGCACCCGGCTTCCGCTTCCTCGCTTTCTCCTCGACGAGCTCCCGGCCGGCTCCCCGGGCGGCCTTTGGCTCCAGGCCGACGGCTGCTGCAGCCGGGCCTCATGGGTCTCTCTGGAGGTCTCCGCGGCCGGGAGACTGTCCCTGGTCCGCGGTTGGCAGACATTTGCCCGCGCGCGTGGCCTGAGCCGTCGGTGCACCCTGCACTTCAAGTTCGACGGCGACGCCACCCTCTACGTGAGGGTGTTTGGGGAAGATGGTCGCTGCGTAGGGTGTTTCCCTGAGGGCGACGACCGCGGCTGGGAACCCAGCTACGGTGATGATGGAGAGAGCAGCGCTCGCACGGCTGGCGGCGTTCAGGGTTCCCCAAGCTTCTCCGGTTCTTCTTCAGGCGGTGACTCCTCTAGCAGCGGCCGCGATCAGTCTCCACGTTGTCGTGTCTGCTTGGGGGGTGGCAATGTGTCCGCCCGTCGCCGCGCCCTGGTGAAGCGCGAGAGGGAGTCCGCCTGAGCTCCGGAGGCAGCTCGGGCCTTCCCTGCGGGCCGGTGTGAGGCGAGCTGCGCCAGATTTGTTCTTCCTTTTCCCTTTTTCCTGCGTAACAAAGACAATAGTGTGGAGCCCCGCAGGGGCGTGTTTGGGTTATTGCTTGTTAATCATCGTTTTGCTTTCGTTACCATACCTTCCGGCTATGTGCCCGAGCGTGGATACTTCCCGGCCCCGGCCGTGGGGGGGGGCGACCGACCCAGGCCCTTTGTTTGTGTTGCGGTGCCCGTGGGGCACGGACTTGAGGGGTGCTCCTGTAAGGGGCCCAAGTCATGAACTCTTTTGAGTGACTAGGATAGGAACACTCGCGAGGGCGCTCGGCTCTGCCCCTTGCGAGGCCTTGCACAAGAGAAACCAAGGCAGGAGAGCGAAAAGCCGAAGAACCGCAAGCCAAAGACGGCAGCAACTTCAATAAAACTCCAAACGAAGAGGAACAAGACAACTGCGGAAAGCAAATGAAAAGCCCCGTCCGGCACCTAGTCTAGTCTTCGACGTCTTCTCACCAGCGCGGAGCTAAGTGCTGCCACTGGGCATGGGAGGGAGCCCCAGGGCCTGAGGCCGGCGCTCCTGAGATTCCGGGGCGTGTACAGCCCCAACTCATTATTACGTGAGAGTGTCACGGGCGGCGAGCTTCCCAGGCGTTGGCCTTCTTCACAGGCTCCGGGCCTTTTCCAAAACGCGATAGCTTCACAGGCACTCGCCTCGCTTCATAGGCTCCGGGCCTTTTCCAAAATGCGATAGCTTCACAGGCACTCGCCTTGCTTCACAGGCTCCAGGCCTTTTCCAAAACACGATAGCTTCACAGGCACTCG
>NC_057809.1:532214530-532252137 GCF_018294505.1 Triticum aestivum | reverse complement strand
AGGCACTCACCTTGCTTCACAGGCTCTGGGCCTTTTTCAAAACGCAATAGCTTCACAGGCACTCGCCTTGCTTCACAGGCTCCGGGCCTTTTCCAAAATGCGATAGCTTCACAGGCACTCGCCTTGCTTCACAGGATCCGGGCCTTTTCAGGGGTAGAACCTCCGAAGGTGCTGGATGTTCCATGCATTCTGGACCGGCACTCCCTCTTGAGTCTCCAAGCGCGCGGAGCCGGGCCTGGAAACATGAACAACCTTGAACGGGCCCTCCCGCATGAGAGAGAGCTTGTGCAATCCCTCCCTGGAGAGAAACCGCCTGAGCACGAGGTCTCCTACCTCAAGAGTCCTGGGGCGAATGTTGCGGCAGTGATATCACCGCAGTGCTTGTTGGTACCTCGCCGCTCGCAGCGTGGCTTCCCGGCGACGCTCCTCCCCTAGCACGAGGTCCGTCCCCCGCATGGCGTCCTGCTGCGCCTCGTCGAACGCCAGGACCTGCGCGGAGCGACGTCTGACCTCGTGAGGGAGGACTGCTTCTGCTCCATAGACCAGGAAGAACGGGGTCTCTCTAGTCGGCTTGGTCGCGGTGGTGCGGATGGACCACAGTACAGACTGCAGTTCATCGTACCAACCTCTGCCGCAAGCCTCCAGCTTCTTCTTGAATGTCCTGGTCTTGAGGCCCCTCAGGACCTCCGCGTTGGCTCGCTCGGCCTGGCCGTTGCTTCGGGGGTGCGCCACTGAAGCATATCATATCTGCGTTCTAAGGTTAGCACAATATGTTTTGAAGAGGTTACTGGTGAACTGCGAACCGTTGTCCGTGATGATGCGATTCGGCACCCCGAACCGGCTCACGATGCCCTTGATGAACTTGATGGCAGAACCTGCAAGAATGGTGCGGACAGCCTCCACTTCAGCCCACTTGGTGAACTTGTCCACGGCAACGTAAAGGTAGCGGTAGCCCCTTGGCGCCCGAGGAAACGGACCCAAGATGTCGAGCCCCCAGACAGCGAATGGCCACGAAAGGGGGATAGTCTGCAACCCCCCTGCCGGCTGATGGATCTGCTTGGCGTGGAACTGGCAGGCCCCACAAGCCTTCACTAGTTCAACGGCGTCGTTGAGCGCGGTGGGCCAGTAAAACCCACTATGGAACGCCTTGCCAACAAGGGTCCGCGATGACGAATGATGTCCGCAGTCTCCGCCGTGTATATCTTCCAGTAGTTCCTTCCCTTGCTCCCTGGAGATGCAGCGCAGGGATACGTCGTTTGGTCACTTCCGATAGAGCTCTCCATCTTTGATGCAGTATGCAGTGGCCTGGCGCGCCACTTGCTCTGCTTCCTCCTCGTTCTCCGGCAGGGTCCCTTGTGTTAGGTAGCTCCGGAGCTTCGTGATCCAACATCCCTCCTGAGGTTCCATCGTCAGGAGCAGGCGTGCTCCCGAGGCCGGGCCACAAGTCGGAGCTCCTAAGGCAGGTGGCTGAGGGAGCTCCTCCCTGGGCTGAGCCGTGTTTGATAATGACGGTAAGGCTGAAGGCTTGAAGAGCCGCTCCTCGAAAACGCCAGGCTCCTGAGGTAACCGCCTGGACGCGCGTTTGGCGATGTCATCGGCTTCCTGATTGGTGCCACGGGGCACATGCTGCAACTCCAACCCCCAGAACTGCTTCTCCATCCTGCGGACCTCTGCAAGGTAGGCCTCCATGTGCTCATCCTTTGGCTCGTACACCTTGTTGGAGAAATTGACAAGGAGCTGCGAATCGCCCTTGATGGTGAGGCGTTTCACCCCCAGGGCAGTTGCGGCCTTCATGCCCGCTATTAAACCTTCATACTCCGCTATGTTGTTGGAGACCTTTTCGCCTTGCTGGAAACAGAGCTACACGGCGTAATAGAGCTTGTCCTGGGTGGGCGATATAAGCACCGCCCCAGCCCCTGCACCGTGTCTGGAGAACGCCCCATCGAAGTACATGACCCAGCCTTCTGGCGCCTCACTTCCCGGGGACAGGGACCGATCCTCGTCGGCCTTGAGGCCTGGCGCCTCCGTCCATTCTGCCACAAAATCTGCCAATGCTGCTCCCTTGATGACTCTGGTCGTGCTGAATTCGAGCTGAAACGCTTGCAGCTCTATGTTCCACTCAGCGACCCTCCCAGCTGAATTGGGGCTCCTGAGCACCCTCTCCAGGGGGTATGACGAGACGACCTTGATGGGGTGACCCTGAAAATAGTGCCGCAGTTTGCGCGAAGCCACCAGCAGCGTGAGGAGGAGTTTTTGGGGGCATGGGGTACCGTGCTCTTGCATCCCGCAGCACTGTGCTGACGAAGTACACTGGGTGCTCAACGAGGTGGAGTGCGTCGGTGCTGGTGGCTCCCTTCGGGGACCGTGGCGCCTCTCGAGGCAATGGGGCCTCCTAAGACTGGCCATCTGGAAGAGGGGCCTCTTTCACCTCTGGTGCGCCCCTCCGCGGCGGCTGATCCTCCTCAGCCATGACGGCGGTTTCTATGGGCCTTCCTTGTCCCTGTCCTGCCTTATCCCGGGTTGCTGCCGTGGTTTTGATTCGGCGCTCCTCTCTGACTGCTACCAAGGCTGCGCTGGCGGAGTAGGGAGTGGCGGCGAGGTAGAGCACCAGGGGCTCCTGAGGGCGCAGGGCCACCATGACCGGTGGGCTGGTCAGGTATCTCTTGAGATCCTGGAACGCCTTGTCGGCCTCTTCAGTCCACTTGAAGGGCCCCTTTTTCTTCATTAGCTGGAAGAAGGGCAGGGCTCATTCCCCTAACTTGGAGATGAAGCGCCCTAGCACGGTCACACGCCCCATGAGCTTCTGCATTTCTCTGAGGGTCTTTGGCGGGCTCATGTCTTCCACTGCCTTGACCTTCTCCGGGTTAGCCTCGATGCCTCGGTGGGACACGAGGAAACCCAACAGCTTGCCCAAGGGGACTCCGAACACACACTTCTCTGGGTTGAGCCGTAGGTTCACTGCATTGAGGCTCGCGAAGGTTTCCTCCAGGTCTTGTATCAAGGTCCTGGCCTCCCGTGATTTTAACATGATGTCATCGACGTAAGCTTCAACATTCTTCCCGAGCTGCGGGCCCAAGGTGATATGCATCAGCCGCTGAAAGGTCGCCCCTGCGTTACGCAGCCCGAATGGCATGCAGGTGTAGCAGTACACCCTGCACGGGGTTAGGAAGGCCGTCTTCTCGACGTCTTCCACCGCCATCTTGATCTGGTGATACCCAGAGAAGGCATCTAGGAAGCACAGCAGGTCACATTCCGCAGTGGAATCAACGATCTGGTCGATGCGGGGGAGCGGGAACGGATCTTGCGGGCACGCTTTGTTGAGGTTGGTGAAGTCGACACACATGTGTTCCTTCCCTCCCTTCTTCGGCACAATGACAGGGTTGGCCAACCAATCTGGGTATCGGACCTCGCGAATGACCCCAACGGCCTCTAATTTGCGGGTCTCTTGGATGATGAAGGCCTGCTTTTCTGTGGACTGCCGCCTGGCTTTCTGCTTCACAGGGCGCACGTTGGGGCACACGTTGAGGTGATGCTCGATTACGCTCCTGGGGATCCCTGCCAACTGGTCCGACTCCCAAGCGAATACCTTCTTGTTTGCGCGCAGGAACGCGACCAGGGCCTCCTCCTGCTCGGGTTTGAGGTGGGCGCCTACGGTGAAAGTGGCGTTGGTGGACCCGTCCTCATCGACGGGTACCTGCTTGGTTTCTGCCTTGTCTTGGGTGAACAACTGCTTCTTCTTGGCGGGCGCAGCCCCCTTGGGCTCGGGGGCCCTCAAGTCGGCAGGCTGTGCCGACGCTGCTGTCCCGAAGACGAGCTTGAGCACCCGTATAGCGTCACCGGTGTCCCCGTGCACGGTGAGGACACCGCTGCTCCCGGGCATCTTCATGAGGTTGTACGCCGGGTGCGTCGCGGCCATGAACTGGGCCAGTGCTGGGTAGCCGAGGATGGCGTTGTAGGGGAGGCCGATGTGGGTGATGTCGAAGTCGACCAGCTCCGTGCGGAAGTTGTCGTAGGTGCCGAATGTCACTGGGAGCCGGATCTGCCCCAAGGAGCTGGACGACCTACCCCCAACGCCTGAGAAGGGCCGGCTGGGCTGCAACCGTTCCAGGGGTATGCAGAGGAGGTTGAAGGCCTCGACTAAGAGCACGCTGAGGCCTGCCCCGCCATCGATAAGAGTTCTGGTGACGGCCACCTAGCAGATGGTGGGGGTGCATAGCATGGGGAGCGCGCCCGAGACGGCCGAGTTGGAGGGGTGGTCCTCCGAGCTGAAGCTCAGGCCGGTCTCGAGCGCCGCCCGACCCAGGGGAGCCCCCTACCGTGTGGAAGCGGCGCTGACCCGACGGATGAACGGCTTGACGTGGTAACTTGTAGGCGGTGCCTGCGAGCCGCCCAAGAGGGCCGCGACGACTGGGGGTGTTGGTGCAGCGCGATAGGCGGGGAAGAGGTTGCGGGGCTCCGTGGGCGCGCGAAGCACGCGGGACGAAGAACCAGCCGGGGCGAGTGAGGGAGTCGCGGTGCGGCCGTCTTGGCGCACGGATGGATGTTGAGACGATGCCTGCTGCTCGTCCCCCGCCGGGCCAGTGGCGGCGTTGACGGCGGGCGACGGGGAACGGCGAGGACGCCCGCCGACAGGGGCTGTCTGGGCGACGCGGGAAGCGAGGGCGGCCCGGCGCTCCGCGCGGGCCCGACGTGCGTCAGACATGAGTGTGATGGTCGGAGGAGAGCAGAGTGGTGGAAGACGAATTCTGGCGCACCCCTACCTGGCGCGCCAAATGTCGGATTTCGGGTTCCGGCAGACCCTTGAGGTTCGAACACAGAGGTACGCACGGAGATTTCGCCTCCTACCTTCCGGCACCCCTCCGCCACGCTAGGATCAAGGCTATGAAAAGAACAACACAAGGGACACAGGGTTTATACTGGTTCGGGCCACCGTTGTGGTGTAATACCCTACTCCAGTGTGTGGTGTGGTGGATTGCCTCTTGGGCTGATGATGATGGACAGTACAAGGAAGAACAGCCTCGCAAGGGTCTGTTCTTGGCTGGGGCGATGAACTGCTGGGAGGGGTTCAGCCACCTTTCTCTATCTCACTCTCTCTCTCTCTCTCTTTACCACCTCTCTACTTGTCGAGCCCTTGGAGGAAAACTGAGCCGAACCGACCCCTTGCTACGTGGGTGGCCGGTCCTATTTATAGTGGCCCTGGTCCTCTCCCCAAATATTGAGCGGGAAGGGAGCCAACAATGGCGGGCTAATTTGAAGGGGGACAGCAAGTATCAACTATCGTGACAAAAGTAGTCTTCGCCTGCGCAAAGCTCTGGTGATGATGCTGTCTTGGGCTCCACGGTGACCTCCGTCTCGTAGTCCTCCTGGCCTTGGTCTCGTTGCACCGAAATGGCAACCTTTGCCTGATGCCTCAGTACTCCGCGGCTGCGCTTGCCCCCTTTGCACCAAAGAGGAAAGGAGGACGTTGCGCGGGCTGGCACCCACCTGTCACCCTGAGTCGTCATGGCTTGCGTCACGGGCACCTCGCGAGGTACCCTGTCTTGATCTCTCGGCCTCCTCGTGAGCCAGCCTGACGAGGCCGCGCCTGAGGAAGCTCCGTGCCGTCTGCCACGCGAGGCTTGGCCCCTCGCGAGGGTCTTCAGTTTGTGTTGGTGAAGATGGGTGGTGCTGGGCCCCCCTTTGAGCCACGCTGCAGGCCGCAGGCAGGCAAGTCTGGGGACCCCCGTTCCCAGAACACCGACAGTAGTCCCCGAAGCTGGTGAGGCGCCGCGGACGGTCGGCCGAGAAGCCTCAGCAGTTTGTCTTTCTGGGTGCTCAACACATGCTCTTTGATTGACTTCTGCCGGGCCGACTAGAAGGAGTCGGACTTGCTCAACTCGGGCTCACTCAATTCCAACTCGCACAATATTTCGAACGTCGCGGCGGGATCCAAGTAGCGTGCTAGCTGAGCCTCCAGGCCGCCACCTGTTCTAGGCCTGTCATGCGACGACACGTGGCTAGGCCGTCCTGCCAGCCTACGTGCGCGACAGGACAGGCCCATAGGCGGGGCCCGCCACTACCGTGCCTCGGCGCCCGAGCGGATCCGCTGTGGCCCCGGCGGACGGTTGGGATTCCCATGGAGTTACTGCGCGTAGTAACTTTATCGTGGAACATGGGGGTCGTGGGGCCGTGGGTGCTGTAAATCCCCACGACGCCCCCTCGGCTTCGCAGCCCACAAGGCTATAAGTAGGGGGAAGAGGGGGGCACGCGCGCCCCTCCTTCCCACTACTCCTCGCTCTCTTCCTTCTCACTGCTCCTCGTTCTCTTCCTTCACACTGCTCCTCGTTCTCCTCCTTCTCACTGCTCCTCGTTCTCCTCCTTCTTATTCTTCGCTCCGCCGCGCGCCCAAGCTCCGGCGAACGTCGCGGCGATCAGCTCGCGATGAGTTCTTCCTCCGCCGCCGCGCCTCCCCAGGTGCGCTCCGGCACTTGGGACGGTTCCGAAGTCCACGACGACCACATCGAGTTCCTCCGCAGGACTCGTTGGCTCCCCGGCGAGGATCACGCGTGGGTGCACCTTGCGCCAAAGGGGGAGATTTCTCCCGCGCCGCAGGAGGGCGAGCGGGTCATCTTCCGCTCGCATTGCTTGCGCGGGTTGGGGCTGCCGGCGAGTTTCTTCTGATCCTTTCTGGAGTTCTACGGCCTTCAGCCGCACCACCTCACCCCCAACACAGTGGTGCTGCTGTCCGCCTTCGTGGCCTTGTGAGAAGGCTTCCTCGGAGTCCTCCCCACCCTCGAGCTCTGGGGGGGAATTCTTCTTCTCCATGCTCGGCACACAGGCCGCGGGCGTGCCGGCTCAGTGCGGCGCTTTCATCATCGTGCAAAGGTCGGGGGCCGACAATCCCTTCCCCTCCATCTCGCTGATAAAGTTGGTGAAGATGTGGCAGAGATCCTACTTTTACATCAGGAGCGTTTCCGCGAGGGGGTACTGGGTCAACCTGCCGGCTTTCAAAGCCGGCCCACCGGCTGGGCGACTGCCCAATTGGTCGTACCGGGCCAAGTCGCTGACGCCTGCGGGAGCCGGCGCCATCGGGCGACTCCGAGTGCTGACACGGTCGGAGGGTTTGACTGGTCCAGACCTGCTGGCCGCCTTCGTGGCGCGCCGAGTCCTCCCACTCCAAGGTCGTCCTCACATGATATGCCAGATGAGCGGGCACCGCGACCCGAGTCGGATGTGCATCAAGGACATGCCTCACGAAGAGGTGGCCTTCATGGTGAACTACCTCTCGGACAGCAAGCTCCTGCAGGATTAGCGGTTCGGGAAGGAGCCGTACTCCCGCGCCAACCCCCCGTCCGTGGTGAGTTGCCTTTCCTTTCTTTCTTTGGATTGTCTTCTCTCTTGCCGAGTTTGTTTGGACCAGTCGGCTCTGGGCAGAATCCCCTCCTCCACCCGCCAGCCGGCACCTGGGGGCCGGCCCGCGAGTTCCTCACCGACCGGGCGGAGAGCGATGTCGACGACCCCGATTTGGGGGCGGCGGCTCTGGAGGACGACGCCAAGGGAGGAGGAGGGACAGCAGGCGACTTCAGGCCTTTGGCCACTTTCGCCGACTGGCATGACGATGACGCCAAGGGGGAAGTCGCCCCCCGCCATCGGCCAGGAGCCAGCCAGCCTGGCGCGGGCTCTTCTGCCGCGCCAGGTGCTCCAGGCGGTGGGAAGAAGCGCAGGGCCGTGCCGACCTTATTCGGTAGTCGGCCGAAGAAACCCAAAGGTTCGGCTGCGGTGACCCGGCGGGACGAGGCGGCCACGAAGGCCATCTGCTTCCGTAAGGAAGTGAAGAAGCCACCATTGGTCTCCGCGTGAGTATTCTGTCTCAAAGCTTTATTCTTTCTTTGTGACCCTGTCTGAGTCTTTACTTGCTCCCCTTGCTTCAGGGCTCCCCTCACTCTTGAGAGGGTCATCGCCGCCTCCGTCATGGGGTCAGTGGAGACGTCCGCCACCACTTGGTGGATTGACCCCACTGCTGACCTCCGGGAGGCGATGGAGCGGAATGCGCAGGAGAAGCGCAACGAAGAAGAGGCCGTTCGCCTGGAGAAGGCGGAGGCCTCCGCCAAGAAAAAACTGGCGGAGGCCGAAGCCGTCGCCGCGACGAAGCGGCAGGCTGAGGAAGCCGCACACCGCCAATCGGCGGTGTTTGTCACCCCGTTGAACTCTGCGCTGCCGCCTTTGGAGTTCACGGGGCAGACTAGGGAAGCCGGCGGTGAGAACCCCGTCGTGGAGAGGGAAGGCGGCGACCCCTCTACGCCGGACGTGATTGTTCCGCCGCCGCCTCTGCCGCCGTGGATCCTCCGGCGCCGCCGACCGAAGACGAGGCCGTGGCGAGGCTGCTCCTCCAAGTTGGCTCGCCAACGCGCCGCCGTCTGGAGAAGGCGACTTCGGCACCCCACCCCCTGGAAGCCGGCACCGCCAGCTCGGCGATCCCAGACGCCGAAGCGACAAGCGCCGCGCCTATTGGGTGGGTGCGAGGAGGCGGTACCGGGCCACTGAACCAGGCACTCCAGGACGTCCAGGCGAAGCTTCGCACTGAGGGTGACGCTCTCCAGAGTTGCACCAAGGCGTTCCTGGCGTCGCGGGCAGCCGTCCGGGTATGTTTTTTCCTTTGGTCTTTGTTTTCTTGTTCCTCTCTATGGGGGCGCGCCAGCACACCCACTGGGTGTAGTCCCCGAGTTTCGGGCTGGCTACTGAGAGGCGGCCCGGAACTCCAATTGATGAATTTTGGGTATTAATTTTTTGTCTGAAATGCTTGACGTGTCACTGCCTTCAACCGTAACATTGAAGAGCTGGGCAAGCGGACCGCCGATTTGTTGGAGAGCCGGAGTAAGTCCTTTTCCTTCTTTGCGGGGGCGCGCTGGCGCACCCGCGGGCTGTAGTCCCCGAGATTCGGGCCGACTGCTGAGCAGTCGGGCCGGATCTCCCCGGCGATCTTCTTTGTTGATGACTTAACGCCTACTTTCTTCCTACTTTTCAGGAGCCAACGCTGCTCTTCAACAGCAGCTGAGCGATGCCAACTCCGCTTTGCGTGCCAAAGAGGAGGAGTGCAGCAAGCTCGCCACGGAATGCGATCTGCTGGCCTCTCAATTGGCAGAGCAGAAGGAGCTGCTTGTGAAGACGCAGAGGGAGGCGAAGGAGACGAAAACCGCCCTCCTGGCCGAGTTCACGAGCGAGCGCTCCTCCTGGTCTGACAAGGAGGCGATGCTGGCCTCTGGCTTCCATGAGATTGAAGACATCGTTGACGGTGAGTTTCTTTACTTTCTTTCTTCGAGCTGCCGATTTAAGTCGTGCCGACTCCTGGTTTTTGACTTGCTTCTTTGTTTCTTCCTGTCTTTGTAGGCTTCTTTCCTGGGCACTCGCAAGACGCCATCCAAGCCATCGAGGCTGACCGAGAAGGTCAGAGGGCGGAGGGCGCAAAGATTGCCGCCGACGCCCCCCGAACTCTTGACGAGCACATCTTGAGCATCGAGGCTCGCCTTCGGCCGGCTCACCAGATGTTGCGCCGGCTTCAGCGTGTTGGTGCCCAGGCGATTGCTGCCCTGTGGCCAGACATGCAGGCTCCGCGCACCCCCAGCCTGATGGCCGACTGGCTAGAGGTCGCGGCTGGTCGTCTTGAGGCCTGGAAGGGCTCTTCGGCCCGAGCTGGAGCGCGCCGGGCCTTGGAGTTCGTCAAGGCATGGTATCCGGGGCTGGATCTAGACCGGCTGGCCACGCTTCGATCGGAGGCCCAGTTGGAGCTGGCAGCTGCGAAAGACGCCATCGTCAAGCGTGCTGCGGCGACCGCCGAGTACACCGACAGCAGCATCTTCGTCCCCGAGCGGTCTGAAGAGGGCGAGGAGGTACCGCCAGAGTGGTTTGGGATGAACCCAGACTACGGCGAGGACTCGGCGGAGGTGATCGGCTCCAGCGTCGAGGAGGAAGGCGAGGCAGAGGACGGAGGCGAGACGGAGGCACCAGAAGGCGGAGCAGACGGTGAGCCTCAGCTTGCCCGTGCCTCCAGCAACGAGCCGCGTGTGACCAACCCGACTGCCGTCGGAGGCGATCAAGCCGAGACTAGCCAGCCGGCCGCCCCGACGCCTGACGCTGCCGCCTCCTCGGACCCTCCGAATTCGTCTGCTGCTTCCTAAGCCGCCGCTTTATCTTTATTTTATCTGCTTCAGTAGTCTTTGAAGAACTTGTTAATTCGCACAATTCCACCCGCGGGGTGTATTTCGAACCTCTGCTCGAAAATTCGGCCAAGGGCCTATGTTATTTAAATATATCTATCCGAGTTCTATCTTTTCTTGCTCATTGCTCTTTTGGCTTTTTCCTTTGCCGCTTTCTCTTAGTTGCCTACCTTGCCAATCGGACAGCCGCTCTGCGGACTGTCGCTAGATCAAGGGCTTGGCTACTTTGGGAAAGCAATTACTTAGCCGTTTTTAAGAGTTTTTGAGCAAGTTGAATAGAAAGCGGCAATCCGACTATTTGAGAGTCGGTTTGCGAAAAAAGGCTGGAAGCCATCTCGAGCTATGTTTTATGCTTTGAGTCCTTAACCATTTTTCATGCGAACGCCCATTCTACCTTACCTCTGCCCACCGTACACACTACTTGTAGGCATAATTCATAGTGCGAGCTGCGGCTTCTGACAGAAGACGGTTTAGGTGTTACACACTACTTGTCCGGCTGCAGGAAGCATTTCATAGTGCAAGGCGGCAAGTCCCCGGGCCGACTTGTCGAGCCCGGTGCCAAGCGGCATGACAAAGAGTAACATACTTGTAGGCATAATTTTTATCATACAGACAAAAGAGGGCAGTCCCCGAGCTCGTCTCGGGGGGGCCGAAGTCTTGGTACTTTAATACAAAAGGTAGCGTGGTACATACTGCATCAACTGTAAAATCTTCGGAGGAGATTTGCATTCCATGGCTGCTCTGTCTCCTTGCCGGAGTCGTCCCTCTTGCGTGCTCGGGGCTTCTGAGCGTCAATTAGGTAGTAGGAGTCGTTGCCCAGTACTTTGCTGATGATGAAGGGGCTTTCCCAAGGCGCCGACAGCTTGTGCTGGCCGGCTGTTCGCTGGATCAGCCGGAGCACAAGGTCGCCTTCTTGGAAAGATCTTGGCCTGACCTTCCAATTGTGGTATCGGCGTAGGCTCTGCTAGTAGATGCTAGACCGGCTGAGTGCCAACAGTCGGCCCTCTTCCAGCAGGTCGACGCCGTCTTGTCGTGCTTCTTCTGCTTCCTCCTCGGTGTACATGGTGACTCATGGGGAATCGAACTCTATGTCCGTTGGGATGACGGCTTCGGCACCATAGACGAGGAAGAAAGGCGTGAAGCCGGTTGACTTGTTTGGAGTCGTGCGCAGACTCCAGAGGACGGCTGGTAGCTCATCGAGCCAGCAGCCAACCGAGCGCTCCAGAGGCTCGATCAGCTGGGGCTTGATGCCAGACACGATGAGGCCATTTGCTTGCTCCACCTGGCCGTCTAACTGTGGATGGGCGACGGACGCTAGGTCTAGTCGGATGCCCTATGTTGCGCAGAAATGGGCCAAGGCGCCTTTGGCGAAATTTGTGCCATTGTCGGTGATGATGCTGTGTGGTATGCCGTACTGAATTGTGATATCGGTGATGAAAGTCACGGCAGTTGGACCGTTTAGCTTTATGATTGGCTTCGCTTCTATCCACTTGGTGAACTTGTCCACTACGACAAGTAAGTGAGTTAAGCCACCTCGTGTTGTCTTGAATGGTCCCACCATGTCTAGACCCCAAACTGCGAAAGGCCAGGCAATGGGGATGGTCTTGAGTGCGGAAGCTGGCTGGTGCAGCTTGGAGCTGAACTTCTGGCACCCTTTGCATTTTTGGACCAACTCCTTGGCCTCTTCCAAGGCAGTTGGCCAGAAGAAACCGTGTCGAAAGGCTTTGGCGACGAGTTCTCTTGAAGCCGCATGGTGGCCGCACTCGCCTTGATGGATGTCTTTGAGAATCGCTTGGCCTTGCTCTGGCTCTACACAGCGCTGGTAAACACCAGTGATGTTGCGCCTGACCAGCTCTCTGTTGACTATGGTGTAGGCTGCCGCCTGGCGTAGTATTTGCCGAGCTGAGGTCTCATCAGTCGGCAGCTCTTTGTTCACCAGGAATTTGAGGATGGGCTGGGCCCATGAGGGTGCTGCTATTTCTTCGACTGCCAGAACTACCGCTTGGACGAGGGCGGTTGGGCTGGGAGGCGGCGGGTTGGAGTGAACAGCCGCTTGCTGGGTTAATGAAGTCCCCAGGCCGACTGGCGGGGCCCTTGGGCCGAGTTCTGGAGTCTTTGAGTCCGCCATCGCAGTCCACGGGTCGGGTTCGACTGTGGCGGCTTTGGAGTCATCCGCCAAAATCCCCGCACCGACTGCCGGGGCTCTGGAGTCGGATCCGACGTCTTCGGGAGGAGCCGGCACAAAAATGGAGTCTGATTCTGGTGAAGGCTTGACAGACGGCTTGAGGAGGCGTTGAAGGGCGACGCCAGATGGTATTGCTTGGCGGGTAGAGCCGATTCGTGCCAAGGCATCTGCTTGGTCGTTGTCGTTTCTTAGCACATGGAGGAACTCGCACCCTTCGAAATACCTGCTGAGTTGCTGTACGAGGAAACGGTAACTCGCCATGTTTGCATCTTTCGTGTCCCAGTCGCTAGATGATTGCTGGACCACTAAGTCCGAGTCGCCATAACACAAGATCTGGCGGATGCCAAGTTCTTTGGCAAGCCGGAGCCCGTGAATGAGCGCCTCGTACTCGGCGACGTTGTTGGAGGCGGCAAAATGGATTTGTAATGCGTATTTGAGCTTGTCACCTTTAGGAGAGGTGAGGACGACGCCGGCTCCCAAGCCGGTGCGCATCTTGGAGCCGTTGAAATGCATCCGCCAATGGGTGGAGTCAGGAGCTGGAGGTAGGTACTAGGTCTCGACCCAGTCGACGAGGAAGTCGGCTAGTGCTTGTGACTTGATAGCGGTGCGGGGCTGGTAGTGGATGGTGTAAGGAGCCATCTCTATGGCCCACTTGGCCACTTGGCCAGAAGCATCTCGGCTACCAATGATCTCTGCAAGTGGGGCCGTGCAGACCACCGTGATTGGATGCTCTTGAAAGTAAGGCTTCAATTTCTTGGCAGTAAAGTGTACACCATAGCACATCTTCTGGTAGTGGGGGTAGTTCTGCTTGGAGGTCGACAGTACTTCACTCAGGTAATATACCGGTCTCTGGATAGGTAGTGCCTTGTCTTCCTCCTTGCGTTCCACTACAATGACCGTGCTGACCACCCGGCTGGTGGCGGCGATGTACAGGAGCATAGGTTCCTTTGGAGTCGGAGCCGCTAGGACGGGTGGAGTAGTCAGCATCTTCTTCAACTGGAGAAAAGCTTCGTCCGCCTTATGGTTCCACTCAAAAAAAGTGGTCTTCTTCATGAGTTGGTATAAGGGGAGAGCTTTCTCGCCCAGCCGACTGATGAATCGGCTGATGGACGCCAAGCAGCCAATGAACTTTTATACATCCAGTAGTCGGCTGGGTACCTCCATTCTCTCAATGGCCTTGATTTTTACTGGGTTGCATTCTATGCCGCGTTCAGAGACCAAGCAGCCAAGGAGCTGGCCGGCTGGTACTCCGAAGACACACTTCTCGGGATTGAGCTTGATCTGGAATCGGCACAGGTTCTCAAAAGTCTCCTTGAGGTCTTCCAGCAGTGTTCCACGCTTTTCCGTCTTCACCACCACATCGTCCACATAGACATGGGCGTTCCTACCGAGCTGCTTGAGGAGGCACTTCTGCATGCAACGCTGAAAGGTGGCGCTGACATTCCTTAAGCCAAACGTCATGGTGAGGTAGCAGAAGGCTCCAAACGGCGTGATGAAGGCGGTCTTTAGTCTGTCATTCGGGTTCAGCTTGATCTGGTGATATCCTAAGTATGAATCCAAAAAACTCAACAGCTCGCATCCGGCTGTGGAGTCTATCACCTGATCGATTCTTGGTAGAGCAAATGGGTCCTTGGGGCACGCCTTGTTGAGGCTCGTGTAGTCGATACACATTCGCCACTGCTTGTTCTTCTTCAGTACCGAGACCGGGTTTGCTAGACATTCTGGAAAGAACACTTCCATAATGAAGCCGGCTGCTAGGAGTCGGGCTATCTCTTCTCCGACAACTCTTCTCTTCTCTTCTGATAGGCGGCGCAGGGGCTGCCTGACCGGCTTTGCATCAGATCGGACATGTAACTTGTGCTCGGCGAATTCCGTCGATACACCTGGCATGTCTTTGGGGGACCATGCGAAGATGTCCCGATTCTCACGGAGGAAATGGACGAGCTCGCCTTCCTATTTGGTGTCGAGGTTTGCACCTACAACGGCGTACCTCTCTGGATGCTCCGGATCCAAGGGTATCTTCTTTGTCTCTTTGGCCGGCTTGAACGAACCCTCAGCCTCCGATTCTTTTGGGTTGGGCGATACCTCAGGCTGCTTGCCGGCCATCGCCACAACTCGCTCAAGGAGCCGCTTCTCGGCCGCGATTACCAGGGACTCGGTCAGCTGACTGCTCTCAGCCGCGCAAGAAGACGACTTCCGGTAGTCGCCAGCCATAGTCAGAATCCCTCTAGAACTGGGCATCTTCATCTTGAGGTAGGAATAGTGGGGGACAGCCATGAACTTGGCCAAGGCGGGTCGGCCGAGCAGCGCATGGTACGGGCTCTCGAGGTCCACCACCTCAAACCAAATAGACTCTCGGCGGAAGTGATCTTTGTCTCCAAAGAGGACGTCCATCAGGATCTTGCCGATTGGTGAGCAGGAAAGCCCGGGAACAATGCCGTGGAACATAGTTCGGCTGTTCTGAAGCTGTCTTTGCTTGATTCCTAACTTCTCCATGGTGTCCTTGTACAGGATATTGATGTTGCTGCCTCCGTCTATCAGAACTCACGAGAAACGCGCGGCTCGTCTGTCCGTAGCAAAGGTGGTGTCCAGAACCAAGGCATAGGAGCCCGGACTCGGCATCACTTCTGGGTGGTCGGCCCTGCTCCAGCTGATGGGCTTCTCGGACCAGTGCATGAACTCTGGCGTCTCCGACGCTACAGCATTCACCTCTTGTCGCTGCAGCCGCCTGCTGCGTCGATCATCAGCCACACTGGTGAACACCACGTAGGCTCCATGCTCTTCAGGGTATTCGTCTTGTACTGCGCCGACTGGCCTGACAGCCGGCTGCTGGGGCGGAGGCGGAGGCGGCTGCCCAGCAGGCGGGGGAGGCAGGAGGTCGTCTCCCTTAGCGATCCTGGTGAGCCAGTGGCACTTTCGGGTGTTGTGATTCAATAGCTTCGCGCTGCTTTGGAACTTGCAAGGTCCATCCAGGGTCTGCTCATAGGAGAAGGCCGGCAACCAGTTTGGCTTGCCGCCTTTCTGTCGCTTGGGCGGAGGCTGCTCATCTGGCTGCTGGGCTTCAACGGTCGCGATCTGCCGGCTGCTGGAAGCCGGCTATGGGGCCTTGCGCTTGTGGTCGCCCTGCTATTGTCTCCGGCTGGCGTCTCCCGCTGGAGTTCTTGGAGCTTGCGGAGCCACTTTGCTAGTTGTGCTGATTTGAATCTCCGCCTTCATGGAGGAGTCGGCCGTGGCGTACTTGTCCGCTATGATCAGCAGCTCGTCGAGGGTTTTTGGCTCGTCGCAGAGGAGCTTGTGCTTGAGGAGGGTGCCTTCTCTGCACCCGGCCATGAAGTACTCGATGGCCTGCACCTCGTGCACGCCCTCACAGGAGTTCCGAAGCTCGGCCCAACGCATGAGGTAATCGCGAGTCGACTCGTCGGGGCCTTGCACGCACAAGGAGAGCTGACGGGGCTTGGGAGGACGCTTGTACGTGCTGGTGAAGTTGCGGACGAACGCTTCGGTGAAGTCGACCCAGCTATTGATGCTGCGGGGCTTTAGGCTGTTCAGCCATGTCCGGGACGTGCCCTGGAGCATGAGCGGAACATACTTTACGGCAACACGCTTGTTGCCGTTTGCTATGCTGACAGCCGTGGAGTAGCCGACTAGCCAGTCTTCCGGCTTCACGGAGCCGGTATACTTGGGCGTGTCTCTTGGGAGCGTGAACCCTCTGGGAAAGGGCTCGTCCCGAATGCGGGGCCCGAAACAAGGCGGACCCAACTCGTCTTCTTCTTCCAGCGCTAAGGATCGGTGAAGTCGGTCGATCCGGTGGCGGGCGTCATTATCTCCAACTCCCTCTCGGCGGCCAAGCCGGTCGCTGAGAGTCGGATGGTCAACAGACGGCGGGGAGACTCGCCTCTCCTTGCGGGGAGGGGGAGGCGGACAGTCGTCCCATCGTTCCACTGCTCTCGGGCGGCCGTCTCGGTCGCGCTCTATGGTAATGCGAGTCCGACTATGGCTGACAGCTGGCTCCCTGTCCCTTCTTCCTCGGGCGCCGCCAGTCGGCGTCCGAGACGTCGCGCCTTGATCTCGGTGAAGGTCGTCGTTTGGCCGCTGCGGTGCCTCCGTGTGGCAGCCGACCTCGTTCTGCGCGGCGGCCGCGTCGAGGAGCCGCTAGACTCGCTCCATCATGAGGCGGCGCTCTTCGCCCTCGAAATTGTCCAGCTCATCCGCCGCTGCCTGGGCGGCTCGGATGTTCTCTGCTGGTGTAGCGTACACAGGGCAGCTTGCCCCAAACAGGTTGGCAATGGCTACGCCGCACTGCTGGACCGTGCCAAGGCGGCTGGGCCCCGCCAGGGCCGGCGAGCCGCCGACGGCGCGATCCATCTCCCGCTGGTAGGCTTCTGACAAGCGTCTCATGCTGGCCAGCTTCTTCACGCCTTCAACGAGCTAAAGGCGGCGCGCCTCCAACGTCTCTGCGGCAGCGTCTTCCGGAATGGGTGCAGTTAGGTCTTGCAGTGCCACGCCGAGTGAGTCGTGCACTCCTCCACTGGGGAGCTCGTCATGACTGATGACGAGCACCTTGGTGACGGTGCTTCTGTTGCTCTCCGTGCGAGGGAGAGGTTCATCGTAGACCACCACGTTGGAGGGGAACACGTCGAGCGACGCGGTGTCGGAGTCGACCAGCATCGGGTCGGTGGAGCCCACAGACTCCAAGTCTACGGCAGGCTCGCCGGAAACGTGGAGTTGATCGAGGAGGCCCGCGAGGAGGCTCTCGGGGCTGCCCGTGCCTGCGTTGGATGCAGGTTCGTCGGAGAGGCGGACCTCGCCGACAAGTTCGGCCGGGCAGCTGGCTGCGCAGGCGATCTCAACACCGCTTAACGCGTCGGCGCAAACTCCGTCTGGCGTGCCTGGCTGGCTGCGCTCGCCAGGGAGAAAAAGGGTTCCCGTCCAAAACAGGTCTCTGGACAGCGGTGCACCGGGCCCCACGGTGGGCGCCAAATGTTGGGGGTTTGGAGCGACATATGCCAACGGATGGCTTATCATGGTGGGGGCAAGTAGAACGTCGCCGGTGCCTGGAAACGGGATGAGGCGAAGGCATGCACGCTGGCGAATCTTACCCAGCTTCAGGGCTCTTTGGGGAGATAATACCCCTACTGCTGCTCTGCGGGGTCTCCGCATGATCACTATGGAAAAGTGTTTACACGGTTGCTCCTTGAGCTGTTTTCTGGTGGTAGGAGAGGGCGAGGCTAGCTCTCTCCCTTCTTTATGATCTGGTCTAGAGCTAATGGGTTCCAACCCTTTGCATGGGTGCCCTGGGGGGGTTTATATAGGCCTACCCCCCAGGGGTACAATGGTAATCCGGCCGGACGCGGGCCCAGCCGTCAGCGCCTTTGGCCTCCGTCTTCTCTGCCGACCGCTGGGGCCCGCCGGCTGGCGGGCCCTGCTGACTGGCCTGGTACGGAGCCGACAGGCCGCGTCCGCCGCGGGCGGGTCTTGCCAGCTGCTGATTACTGTAGCCGTGCTTCTGATGACGCGGGCTTGATCATGAGGTCGTGGTAGTAGCCCCGCCGCCTGGCGGGCGATCACTATTGCCACTCCCCATCACATCTCAATTAATGGCGCGTGGGCCCCGGGGGAGGGCTCGGCCGACTCCCAAGGGCCGACTCCCGACGGGTTTGACTGGTGGTCCTCTTGCCATCTCCTAGGGTCTCACTGGCTGGTGGGACCCACTGCCTCTAGGCAGTACAGACAAGCCATCGTGGGTGCAGGATTCGGCCCTGCGGTGCTGATGTCAGGGCCGGCACGGCAACAGTGCCACGCTGCACGGAGATCTTCCGGGGTACGGCGTGCGGTGGCCATGCCTGCCCTTGGTAAGGGGTAGGGGCGGGCTTCATCGTTGCCACTCCCCTTCCCCGTCCCACTTGATGAGGTCGTGGGGGGTGTTGGAGTCGCTGGCCGACTCCCCGAAGCCGGCTTCTCTGGAAGTCGCCAGTCGGGAGTCGGCTTTCCCTGCAGTCGTCCCTGGGGACACGGCCATGAGTGGTCAGTTGGCCATCCTGCCGTTGGCTTCTCGAAGGCGGTTCTTCGTCCTGGGGTCTTGAGGGGCGCAGCCTGCCCCGATGTCTTGAAAGGTTCTGGGGCTCGGGTCGGCCTACCCGTGGCCCATTACTCCGACACAACTGGAGAGAGCGGCACAGCAGCTGACCATTCCGCAGCGGCGGCCTTAGCCCTGATGGAGGCCGCCCACTACCATGTCGAGGCCGTTCACGCCTAGCTTGTGGTGGTCACCGCACAAATCAAACGAAGCTTCTCCGACAACGGTCGGCAACCCACGGTCGAAGAGTTGGCAATCGCCGAGAGAGTTCGAGCAGCCGTCCGTTCCTACGTGACATACCTTGCCATGAGGTAGCCCGACAGAGCCCACATCACGGCCGCCCACACCCAGCTCGTGGCGGCCTATTCCAAAGATATGGTGGATGCGAATGGTGAGATGCTTGCTGAGTATGGTGCAATTTGTGCCATGGAGCCCCTTCCCCAGGAGACCGTCAGGCGCAAGCTGGACATGGAGGCGGCGGCGGAGATCGACGAGCACCAGCCATAGTAGTACTCTTTGTTTTGTTTAATTAAGGGCGCCAGTCTTTAATTTGTTAGAGTAATGTTTAGGTCAGCTAGCTCTGTTTAATTGCTAAACTTGCTTGATTAAGAAATTAGTCTCCTTTGCGTACCCAAATTATGCAATGACATGGATGACCACTGTAATCAGGGAAATTCACACCAAAATTTTTGACGTTCATACTCAACACACACAGGTTAAGCTATCTGAATCGTTTGTGATGTTCACATATCATACACAGTTCTGAATAAGGGACCGTGTATGAGGACACTTTGCGCGCCAGTTTCTTCGCTGAAGCGATTCCAAATTTTTGGCTTCCACGGAAATATCTACCTCCCCGCCCCCTCCCCCTTACCAAAAACTACATTTCCCCTGTTTCCACCTTCCTTTCCAAGTTGAAACCTTCACTCCTTATTTGCAGCGCCGCCTCCTCGCCGACGACCCTCCTCCATGTTGCTCGGCCTCGCCTATCCAGGCAGGTAATCCACACCCGCCCACCATCCTCCTTCTCCTTCCACATCCCACATGCCCCGACCACCAGCGTGACACCTTCCACCCAAATCACCGACCCCTCCACCAAATAAGCGCCGCCCTAAGCCATGGTGCGCACAGTATAGCTAGGATCCCAATGACCATTTGGCAGCAAAGAAGCAAATCGCGGCCGCACGCGCGAATGAGGTCACAATGGCTGCCATTCGTGTCGAGCCCCAAATCTTGGAGGAGACCTCACCGTCGAGGCCACCGTCGACGCCTCGCGCGCCGCCGACGTGATGCGGTTGGCTGTTTGGTTCAATTTTGCAATGCGATGTTCAATTGTTGTGGGTGCACTCTTTTATTGTATACCATGTGAGAAATAAATCTAATTTGGTTGTGCTAAATACATGAGAAACAAATACAATTGCTATATTTCCATGTTGTTAAGCATGCTTGATTTGGTTAACTATCTGATCTTCTATTAGGAGTATGTTATATTATGCAATGTGTGCTCAGTTAATGTTTTGTTCATTTGTTATGGTGTTTAGCTGACTGCTTGGTTCAATTCTACACTGTGATGTCCAATTGTCGTGGTAGAATTTTGTATTGTTGTGCATATGAGGAATAAATCGAATTTGGCTGCACTTAATACATAAGAAACATATACAAGTGCTATATTCCCTAGTTATTAATCATGTTTGGTTTGGATAAATGGGTTTTCCATGCGGCTTGAATTAATCTGATGAATCTGCAATGTGCTTATTTTTCATCAACATATTTTACTGATACCATGCGAACTCTTACTTAACCTGATGACTAACTACCTTATATGTGTTGCAGGAAAACAATGGGAAGCACTGAGGTTTACAATCGAGGTTAGCACATGCATGGTCCTTGTCTAATAGCATATTATTGGGCAATTGTAGGAACCATTCTAATATTTAGATTTTTAACAATTTGGTCTTGCACATGTAGGTCTTGCGGTCAGAGGTTTTGATCCACTGTTCGATCCTTTTTGCATATGGGGAAATGAGTTGTCCATGAGTATCAGTCAAGTCAAGAAACTCAGAAAGATTATTAGGATAAAGAAATTAGCGACAAAAAACAACAAGATCTTTGTCTGCACAATGAAGAAGACATCAGTTTATTACAGGATGGTACTAACTATTATACCTTGCCTTTTTTATTCCTTTGCCCCATTTTCAATATAGAGAAGATATTTATTCACATCCTTGTTTTCAGGCCTTTCCAAAGTAGTTCACTGATGATTACCTCTCAAACCACCTGTACGGTCAGGAGGCGAGGAAGGTATTCATACAACACTCACGGTTCAATATTGAAGTGTTCCTGAAGAGGACGAAGGATGGACGGTCAATCATCCACAGGCACCGGCCTAAAGTTACAAAGACCTTCAACATCAATGAAGGCTCAATATTCGCCTTCTGCTTTAGCAGTTTTCCAGATGAGATGCACCTGTCTATGTACCGTCTATGATGCTAATTTCAAAAGGTTATAGATGTTGCATGTGAAACTTGGTCCTGGTGTAGTTGTGTAATGGGGTAGCTGAGTGCTGAAGCTATATGATGTTGTACTCTGATGTATTTCAATTATGAAAATGAAATATATTGTGTGCTTAATATGAAATGTCAATTAGATTAATCAATGGATTATGAATAATTGGATAATTAGCCTGCTAATTGGGTTTTGCTATTGCAAACGGTTGTTGAAAAAATACCGTGGGCGATGACCTCAGGCAACGCACACAGTTTCTAGGAATAAACCGTGTTGGATCAATGAACAATCACACACGACTTTCTCTTGAAAATTGTTTGCATTAGGCCACCTTGCGCAAACATTTACCACATAAAAATTGTGTGTGTGATGGACAGCCTTTGCCACACAGTTTCTTCTACGGACCGTGTGTGATGCATTCAATAACGCAAACGATTTAACGGGAAAAATTGTGTGTGATGTACCTGTGAACGGAAACGTTTTACTTGGAGCGACTATGTGGGATGTACATCTGAATGGAAACGTTTAGCGGGGACTTATTGTGTGGGATGTACTTGCGACTGGAAACAATTTTGCTGTATAATTGTATTTTTAGCTCTACTGTACGTATTTCTGTATTTGAGCGCTCGCCGGTCGCACACAACCTCATTTTGCCGAGCGTGTGTGCCAGAAGGGCATATCCCTAACGGTTTATGGGTCGTGTGGGAAGGACCCCCTTATCACCCACACTCACTTGGCAACGGTTCCAAACACCGTCGCGGAAAGAGGTTAAAAACTGTTTTTATAGGACCGATGCGTACGAGTGGAGCATCAAGTGTTGATGGTCAATAAGACCACTAGTTTAAAGAAGAAGGGCAAAGGGAAGAAGGGGAACTTCTAGAAGAACGGCAAGCAAGTTGTTGCTCAAGTGAAGAAGCCCAAGTCTGGACCTAAGCCTGAGACTGAGTGCTTCTACTGCAAAGGGACTGGTCACTGGAAGCAGAACTGCCCCAAGTATTTGGCTGATAAGAAGGATGGCAAAGTGAAAGGTATATTTGATATACATGTTATTGATGTGTGCCTTACTAATGCTCGCAGTAGAGCCTGGGTATTTGATACTGGTTCTGTTGCTCATATTTGCAAATCGAAACAGGGGCTACAGATTAAGCAAAGATTGGCTAAGGATAAGGTGACGATGCGTGTGGGAAATGGTTCCAAAGTCGATGTGATCGTGGTCGGCACGCTACCTCTACATCTACCTTCGGGATTAGTGTTAGACCTGAATAATTGTTATTTGATGCCAGCTTTAAGCATGACATTATATCTGGATCTTGTTTGATGCGAGACAGTTATTCATTTAAACCAGAGAATAATGGTTGTTCTATTTATATGAGTAATATATGTTATGGTCATGCACCCTTGATGAGTGGTCTATTTTTATTGAATCTCGATAGTAGTGATACACATATTCATTGTATTGAAGCCAAAATATATAAGTTTAATAATGATAGTGCAACTTATTTGTGGCACTGCCATTTAGGTCATATTGGTGTAAAGCGCATGAAGAAACTCCATGTTGATGGGCTTTTGGAATCACTTGATTATGAATCACTTGATGCTTGTGAACCATGCCTCATGGGCAAGATGACTAAGACTCCGTTCTCCGGAACAATGGAACGAGCAACAGACTTATTTGAAATAATACATACTAATGTATGCGGTCCGATGAGTGTTGATGCTCGTGGAGGGTATCGTTATTTCCTGACCTTCACAGATGAGTTGAGCAGATATGGGTATGTCTACTTGATGAAACATAAGTCTGAAACATTTGAAAAGTTCAAAGAATTTCAGAGTGAAGTGGAAAATCATCGTAACAAGAAAATCAAAATTCTGCGATCTGATCGTGGAGGTGAATATTTGAGTTATGAGTTTGGTCTTCATTTGAAACAATGCGGAATAGTTTCGCAACTCACGCCACCTGGAACACCACAGCATAACGGTGTGTCTGAACATCGTAACCGCACTTTATTAGATATGGTGTGATCTATGATGTCTCTTACTAATTTACCGCTATCGTTTTGGGGTTATGCTTTAGATACGCCTGCATTCACGTTAAATAGGGCACCATTGAAATCCGTTGAGACGACACCATATGAACGATGGTTTGGCAAGAAACCCAAGTTGTCATTTCTTAAAGTTTGGGGCTGCGATGCTTATGTGAAAAAGCTTCAACCTGATAAACTCGAACCCAAATCGGAGAAATGTGTCTTCATAGGATACCCAAAGGAGACTATTGGGTACACCTTCTATCACAGATCCGAAGGCAAGATATTCATTGCTATGAATGGATCCTTTCTAGAGAAGGAGTTTCTCTCGAAAAAAGTGAGTGGGCGGAAAGTAGAACTTGACGAGGTAATTGTACCTTATCCCTTATTGGAAAGTAGTTCATTACTGAAATCAGTTCTAGTGATTCCTACACCAGTAAGTGAGGAAGCTAATGATGATGATCATGAAACTTCTGATCAAGTTACTACCGAACCTCATAGGTCAACCAGAGTAAGATCCGCACCAGAGTGGTACGGTAATCCTGTTCTGGAAGTCATGTTACTTGACCATGACGAACCAACGAACTATGAGGAAGCAATGATGAGCCCAGATTCCGCAAAATGGCTTGAGGCCATGAAATCTGAGATGGGATCCATGTACGAGAAGAAAGTATGGATTTTGGTTGACTTGCCCGATGATTGGCAGGCCATAGAGAATAAATGGATTTTCAAGAAGAAGACTGACGCTGACGGTAATATTACTGTCTACAAAGCTTGACTTGTTGCAAAAGGTTTTCGACATGTTCAAGGAGTTGACTACAATGAGACCTTCTCACCCGTAGCGATGCTTAAGTCCGTCCGAATCATGTTAGCAATTGCCGCATTTTTATGATTATGAAATTCGGCAAATGGATGTAAAAACTGCATTCCTTAATGGATATCTTAAGAAGAGTTGTATATGATGCAACCGAAGGTTTTGTCGATCCAAAAGGTGCTAACAAAATATGCAAGCTCTAGCGATCCATTTATGGACTGGTGCAAGCCTCTCGAAGTTGGAATATACGCTTTGATAGTGTGATCAAAGCATATGGTTTTATACAGACTTTTGGAGAAGCCTGTATTTACAAGAAAGTGAGTGGGAGCTCCGTAGCATTTCTGATATTATATGTAGATGACATATTATTGATCGGAAATGATACTAAATTTCTGAATAGCATAAAAGGATACTTGAATAAGAATTTTTCAATGAAAGACCTCGGTGAAGGTGCTTATATATTGGGCATCAAGATCTATAGAGATAGATCAAGACGCTTAAAGTACATACCTTGATAAAGTTTTGAAGAAGTTTAAAATGGATCAGGCAAAGAAAGGGTTCTTGCCTATCTTACAAGGTGAGGGAGTCCTGGATTAGGGGGTGTCCGGATGGCCGGACTATACCTTCAGTCGGACTCCTGGACTATGAAGATACAAGATTGAAGACTTCGTCTCGTGTCCGGAAGGGACTTTCCTTGGCGTGGAAGGCAAGCTTGGAGATACGGATATGAAGATCTCCTACCATTGTAACCGACTTTATGTAACCCTAACCCTCTCCGGTGTCTATATAAACCGGAGGGTTTTAGTCCGTAGGACAACATACACAACAACAATCATACCATAGGCTAGCTTCTAGGGTTTAGCCTCTCCGATCTCGTGGTAGATCTACTCTTGTACTACCCATATCATCAATATTAATCAAGCAGGACGTAGGGTTTTACCTCCATCAAGAGGGCCCGAACCTGGGTAAAACTTCGTGTCCCTTGCCTCCTGTTACCATCCGTCCTAGACGCGCAGTTTGGGACCCCCTACCCGAGATCCGCCGGTTTTGACACCGACATTGGTGCTTTCATTCAGAGTTCCTATGTGTCGTCACCATCAGGAAGGATGCCTCGCCCCGTCTTTAAAGACGGCACCGTTGCTAAGGGAGCTTTGGCTGTCGGCCAAACCCTCCGGCTAGGTGGTTTTTTTATGACCTCCTGTTCGGCTTCTGCGCCGATGATGACCTCTCGAGCCATCGAAAACAATATTCATATCAGCTCGGAACTCGCCGAGCAGTTAGATCCAATGGAGCTCTCCTCCATAAACGAGCTCTTGGATCACTTCGCCGCCCTGGGAGTCGCTACGGATTACGACCGGATTGGGCCTAAACCCGATCTGAGAGAGATTAACTCTCCCCAAGTCACCCATCACGTTGCCGTGGTAGAGGGACAGTGTGGCGACCCTTCATTTATCTTAAGGACTCGCTACGTCCGGATTCCCGATCCCTCCAAGCCGGATATCCGCGGAGGGGAGGATATCACTCAAGACCTGAACTTGGAGTCAGGCGACGGGCTGGATTCATTGGACAACATCTAGGAATCCAAATTTTCGAGTTCGAAAATTCCTCGGCCTCTGAGCCTCAGATGGGGTGAGGCTTCGGATACAATTCCACCCACCCACCCCAACATAAGCGATCTATTCAAAATCAGGCAAGAGCCCAATGAAACAGTACATCATTACTGGGCCAGATTCCTCCTGGTTAAGAATAGGCTAAGGGACTGCCGCGAGGAAGACGCAATCTCAATCTTCTGCAATAATTGCATGGACAAGGGAATACTCAACGCCATAAGTCGCCATGATATTACACACTTCGCTGACTTGGCGTCCATTGTACGAAAGTACTGTGCGATGGAAAGCGCCTGGAAAACCAAAATCAAATTTTGGGACAATCCGGCCCTGAATACAAACCCAGTCCAAAATAAAAGGGCGCATCATCACCAGACACCCGGGTCAAGCACTAAAAATCAAAAACCCTCTACAGGGCATGGAACCGTACTGGAAGGATGGCTCAATGGACCCTGTAAAATTCACAGTACAGAGGACGCCACACCAACTCACAGCCTTAGAGCATGTTGGATACTCTGGCAGGTGGCCAAAATTGGCGAAAATCTCCTAATTCCGGAGGCCATAGAAAGCCACCCCAGAGACACCAATACGGTATTAATAGTCTTCGA
This sequence comes from Triticum aestivum, assembly GCF_018294505.1. NCBI lineage: Eukaryota > Viridiplantae > Streptophyta > Magnoliopsida > Poales > Poaceae > Triticum > Triticum aestivum. The sequence goes on along the minus strand of NC_057809.1, from coordinate 532,226,125 downwards.
GACTTTCGCATCAAATAATATGCGAAAAAGGACACTCCGCAGCCTTGCCGAAGTATACCAAGTAGCAACAATAAACCGGTGGAGTGACACAGCTATTACCTTTAACGCCAGTGATGAACCTCAATTCCGAACAGCCCGAGCACCAGCCGCATTGGTCCTCAGTCCAATAGTGGACGACTTTCGTCTTACCAAGGTACTCATGGACGGTGGCAGCGGATTGAACCTCATTTATGAGGAAACCCTTCAAAAAATGGAAATAGACTGGAACCGCATTGAGCGAAGAAGCACAACCTTTAGAGGAATAATCCCCAGTCGGGAAGCGCGCTGTACAGGAAAAATCACACTAGATGTGGTGTTCGGCACGCCGGATAATTATAGGTCCGAAGAGGTCACGTTCCATGTGGCTCCGTTCAGCAGTGGTTATCACGCTCTGCTAGGGCGGGAAGCATTTACAATCTTCCAAGCAATACCCCATTACGGGTACATGAAGCTCAAGATGCCCGGGCCTAACGGGATCATCACTCTCGCTAGTGATCCGGACATAGCACTCCGCGCCGAAAACAAGACAGCCGCACTGGCCCTCGAGGCACTATCCGAAGCCCTAGCGGCTGAGGAACTGACTGCGCTGCGCTCTACGATGAATAGGGATGATGTGGTACTCGACAAAAGATCCAAGTCCACCTCCTTTAAACTGGCGGACGAAATAGTCAAATTCCAAGTCCATCCAACGGACCCCAATAAAACAGCTTCTATCGGGGCACAGTTAAACCCTGATGTAGACGCCGCACTACGAGAGTTCCTACGAGAGAACTGGGACATTTTCGCTTGGCACCCTTCAGACATGCCAGGAATCCCACGCAGGCTGGCCGAGCACAGCTTAAGTATCCAAATAGGATTCAAACCTGTCAAACAGGCTCTTCGGCGTTTTTCCAAACCTAAGAGACAGGCCATGGGAGAGGAGCTAGCAAAGCTATTGGAGGCCGGATTCATCAGAGATATAAAACATCCGGACTGGCTAGCAAACCTGGTGATGGTACCAAAGAAGGACAAATCCTGGCGCCTGTGTGTTGATTTTAAAGACCTTAACAAGGCTTGCCCAAAGGATCCCTTCCCCCTCCCCCGCATCGATCAAATTATCGACGCTACCGCAGGACACGATTCGTTGTGTTTCCTCGACGCATATTCCGGCTACCATCAAAATCAAGATGGCAGAACCAGACCAAGCCGCAACGGCATTTATCACACCATACGGCCCATTCTGCTTCAACACGATGCCCTTCGGGCTAAAAAACGCCGGCGCAACATATCAGCGCATGATTCAGACATGTCTGGCAAGCCAGATCAGCAAAATAGTGGATGCATATGTAGATGATGTGGTCGTCAAAACAAGACATGTTGAATCTCTAGTAGACGACTGGAGGCTCACATTTCATGACCTCTGAACATACGACATCAAGCTCAACCCGGAAAAATGCGTTTTCGGCGTTCCAGCCGGAAAGCTCTTGGGCTTCATTGTATCCGGTAGAGGAATTGAAGCAAATCCAGCCAAGATCCGAGCTCTGTCGCAACTGGATATCCCAAAGGACCTCAAACAAATACAAAAGTTAACCGGATGTGTGGCGGCTCTAAGCCGCTTTATCTCCCGCTTGGGAGAAAAGGCCCTACCCCTTTACCGCCTCCTTCGGCGCACCAAACACTTCAAATGGACGGATGCAGCCATGGCCGGACTCGACGAAATAAAAGCCGTACTGGCAACAAACCCAGTCCTGGCCACGCCAAACATTGGCGAACCAATGCTATTATACATTGCAGCAACACATCAGGTTGTAAGCGCAGTGCTCGTCATCGAACGAGAAGCGGACGGACAAAAATTCCCCCTTCAAAAGCCGGTCTATTATGTGTCCACTATCCTCACTCCCTGCAAATCACGGTACCCGCATTATCAAAAGATTGCGTACGCGGTATTCATGGCATCCCGGAAGCTACGACACTACTTTCAAGAGTGTTCAATAACAGTAGCCTCGGAAGTACCACTTAACGATATTATAAACAACTGTGACGCAATGGGCCGGATTGCAAAATGGGCCATTGAGCTCCTCCCGTTCGACATAACTTATAAGCCACGGCGAGCCATCAAGTCACAAGTCTTGGCCGACTTCGTCGCAGAATGGACGGAGGCCGAACTCCCTAAAGAGTACGGCACATATTCAAATTGCATCATGCATTTCGACGGCTCCAATATGTTGGCCGGACTTGGGTCCGGCGTCGTTTTGATGTCCCCCATAGGAGACACAGTTCAATACATACTCCAGATTATGTACACGGACTCCAACAATGTAGCCGAATATGAGGCCCTTTTACATGGTCTCCGGATGGCAGTATCCATGGGCATTCAAAACCTAGAGGTGCGCGGGGACTCGAACCTCACAATATCCCAAATAAATGGAGACTTCAATGCCAAGGATCCAAAAATGGCAGCTTACCACAACGCCGTCCTAAAAATGTCAGCTCGGTTCGAGGGGCTTGAATTTCACCATATAGCCCGGGAAAATAATCAGGCGGCAGATGTACTGGCACGCATCGGTGCAAAACGCGATGCAGTCCCCCCCAACATCTTCTTGGAAAGGCTGTTCAAGCCATTCGTAGTATGGGAAGGGGAGCCGAACAATAACAGCCCGGACCCAACCGCACTGCCCGACACCGAACATACTGACACAATCAGAGGCTCTGCCAATGAAATAACACCTTCAACCCATGTAATAATGGCCGTCGTCGCCCTGTGGACAGAACCATTCCTCGCCTACCTTACTAGGCAGGAACTCCGCGAGGACCAAAATGAAGCACGCTGCATAGTGCGGCGATCCAAAGCCTATAGAGTCCACGAGGGAGAGCTTTATAAGAAAAGCACTACTGAAGTCCTTCAAAGGTGCATCTCCGAAGAGGAGGGGCGGAACCTCCTGGCTGAAATTCATGCCGGACTTGGCGGTCATCACGCTGCAGCTCGGTCCCTTGTAAGCAAGGCCTTCCGTACGGGCTTTTATTGGCCGACGGCCCAGGCAGACGCTCAGGACTTAGTCCAACGATGCACCGGTTGCCAGCTCTTTGCAAACCAAAGCCATATGCCACCCATCGCCCTCCAAACTATCCCCATTACTTGGTCCTTCGCGGTCTGGGGGCTTGACATGGTTGGACCCCTTAAAGGCGGAACCCACAAGCAAAAATACTTACTGGTCATGGTGGATAAGTTCACCAAATGGATAGAAGCCAAGCCTGTTAAGACGGCAGAATCCGGACTGGTGATAGACTTTATATCCGGGGTTGTACACCGTTACGGCATCCCCCACAGCATCATCACTGATAACGGCACGAACTTCACGGCCGACAAGGTAAAACTCTGGTGCAAAAACATGGGCATCAAGCTCGATTATGCTTCCGTCTATCACCCACAAACTAACGGCCAGGTCGAACAAATGGTCTTATCATGAGCGGCATCAAACCCAGATTAGTGCGGTCCCTCAAGGAATCTAACACGCACTGGGCAGAGGAGCTCGACTCCGTACTCTAGGGGCTGCGGACCACGCCGAATCGCACCACCGGATACACACCATTCTTTATGGTGTACGGCGCAGAGGCAATTTTGCCTTGCGACATAATTCATGACTCACCTCGAGTGCGCATGTATGAAGAAAGAGAAGCCGAACTCGATCGGCAGGACAGCTTGGATGCATTGGAGGAGGAGCGTGACGTGGCAAAAGCCCGTTCCGCATTCTATCAATAGCAGGCTCGAAGATACCAAAGCAGAGAAGTACGGGCCAAAAATTACAACGTTGGCGAATTAGTTCTACGACTATCGGACAAGAAAAAAGACAAACTCAAGCCCAGGTGGGAAGGTCCCTTCATAATTGACCAAGTCCTGACTGGTGGAGCGTACCGCCTGCGGGATGCATCGGATAACCGACTCGAGCCAAACCCATGGAACGCAGCCCGTCTCCGAAGATTATATGCCTAGCGCCGGACTCTATGTTCGTCTCCTTCCTCTGTCCATTTTTTATATATTTTCTGTCTTACATTTCTCTTCTCTCTCTCTCTCTCTCTTATAGCCTTTAAAGGCTCATAAAGTGACGCCCTATCCGCGCTCATTAAACCTGGGGGCTTCTTTAAACATAAGCTTATTCATACGGGCTTCATGCCCAACACATGTGTCACACTTCCGCATGTACCTTTTATTCACCATTATATGCATCGATATGACTTAAGTTTTGGCCAAGCTGGGTTGCCTGGCTCCTGTGCTTACCCCTACGTTCCCGATTGTTCAGCTAGGTGGTAAAGGGAGCACCTCTGCGGTTGTTACTGCCGGGTCATCCGGACGTGTACCTCAGACTGGGTGAAGCCGAAAGCTAGCGTTCTTAAGGGAATATTCGGTCAGTGAACTAAAGATGATCTTTTTTTATTTTTATCTATACACCCCTAGATGTTTTTCCTGCGTTTCTTTTCGCAGCATGGACATGCACCTTAGGGCATGCCTCCCAGGGAAAGGAACCCCTAACGGAACTATTCTCCCTGGAAGATGTTTCTTACTAACCATGTAATATAACATAACTAGCCGGGCACTTGTCTGTTCAAGCACTAATGACCCCTACGCCTGGTCTCCATGCATTCCCCGGTTCCTATATAACCGCACGGGAATTCAGACACACTCTGGACCGTCAGGTCCCGAGGCTGAAGCGAAAAGGTCGGCCATGACAAATGATCTACAATCCGGCTAGAAGGCATTATAAATGTCAATTAAATTACATAGTCATTTTGACTGATTGTATTCCTCTTCAATACCATCTAACAGGCTGTCTAATTTACAGTCCTGCTAGGAATACTTTGCGGCCAACTCTACTTGGCCGTATACTAAGCTTACAGGGATCTCCTTCCCGTCGGGCCCTACAGGACCGACCTCAGCCATGTGGTTGGGGTCAGCCTTTGCGTACCGCGTCTTCAGCAGGCCCAGGCCTCCCTAGCGCCTTGACGGCAGGCCGATATCTTCCATAATTGGAAGCGCCGCCGTGCTCCCTTTAGCTTCTCCGCAAGCTCTCCAAGACCTTCGGGCATGGATATGGATGGCCACAGGGCCTGGGCGACGCCTTGCATCGCCTGCCGAACTCGATCGAGCAGTTGCGAGAGCTCGGGAAGAAGGTCACCCGTAGAACCGGGCATCTCCTCTGTAGGACGACCTGTTAGCACACCTACAGACATTGCTTTGTTAGTCGACTTCCCCGCCGAACTTTCTTTCAAAGGTTCGTTCAAGCACTTACTAAATATGCCGCGCTGAAGCCACTGATTCTCCTTCACGGAGTCAGACAGCTGGGCACGAACATCTTTCAGCTCGACGCCCAGCTTGGTGTTGGCATCTTGGAGATCATTCTTCTCCCGCCTCACCTTTGTCAGCACCTTCTCACCAGCCTTTAGATGGCGTAGGAGGTGTTGCCTTTCCGGATTCAATCCGGCGCCATCTGCAATTTCATTTGTCAGATTCGCACCCATGTCGTGCTTCGCAAAATACTTATCTTTCGAAGTGTATATTACCAGAGGGGTCTCCTTGGGCTCCCTTGCCGCGGCTAGTGCGGCCTCAAGTTGGGCTTTGCACTCTTCCAGCTCCTTGGACAGTAGGGAATTCTTTTCTGTAAGAACCTGCATAACAAATGATCCTTAAATCAGTTATTCTAACTGTTTCAAGTCTCAGGGGCTACTAGTATATATATAATTACCAAAATTTTCTTACCCGTATGTCTTTTACATATTGCTCCTTGGCTCTCGCTAGACCATTTTGAGCGGCACGGAGGTACGCATCTCCCGAGTTGAAGGCATCTAACGCCCCTTGGGAGAAACAAGCATCGTGAAGAATTGTTCGGCGACGCCTGTGGTTCAAGGCACTCTCCACCTCAGAGTTGGTGGCAGACAACCCGTCCACACCCTCCGTCAGAGGAGCGTCTGGCGCACACCTTGCGTTCGCCTCCGCCTCTGGACCAGGCTTTGGAGCCTGGCTGGTGGAGGCGCGATTGGCAGCCTCTCCGGATATAGTCCGGCGAGGTCTCTTTGTCCTGAAGAGAGCACGAGTGTCAATGTGCCTTGAAGGTATAACACCTGGGATAAGGGGGTACGCCATACCTTTGCGCTGACGCCTCGGTCCGGACTGCACTTCTTTCTGCCCACGGGGCCCTACGGCCCCTCATTGGCTTGTCGCCGCAGGTTCGGCCTTCCGCCTTAAAAACCTCCCCTGCAAAGTTCGGTTGTAATCAGGAAACTGAAAACACAAGAGGGCGGACACCTATTCGGGGTACTGGGACTTCGATCTCAGTTACCTGGGGGGCCGAGATTAGCCCTGGGTAATCGGCCGTAATGGCCACCAAGGTGTTGTCCTTACTGAATTGATGGAACACTCCATCAATCAGCTCCACAGATATGTCCGGATCCTCTTGAGAGGCCGGGTCGAGGGACCGTCCTGGGTCCTCGGGTTGTGGAGGAGGGCTGCTTATTTCCTTAACAGCCCGGCGCAGTTCCTGTGTTGAAGTCGTCAGACTGAATATTTAACAATGGGAATACAAAACGGATGGGCAAGTAAATACGACCGCTTACCCAGCTTGGGGGGATTGTGCATAGAGAATCCACCATGTGGGTTGACGCGGAGAAATTCCTCCTCTTCTCCCTTATACAAAGTGGACAAGATCTTTAGTAGAGCGGCAGCTGAATCTGGCCCCTTACGGCCGTAGCGAGTGGCGTCGTCCTCCCCGTTGAAGTCCCACATGGGGTGGCATCTATACTGAAGCGGCTGCACCCCCGCATAATGCATTCGGCCATAACCCCGATCATGGTTAGTCCGGAATGGGCTAACAATCTTATTCGGCCCATCAGGTAAATGATGTCCCTGTCACTTTCCCTTTGAGGGCTCCATGGGCGCCAGCTTAGGCGCTTCTTTAAGGGAGCACTATCGAATTCAGGAGGCCGATCCGGACAGGATCCGGCAGCGGGACGTCTTCTATATAAAACCATTCCGAGGGCCAGTCTTCAGACGCCTTCTTTGGGGTTCCGGACAGATATCCGGTCCCGGCGATGCGCCACACTTCGGCTCCGCCCACTTGATACATTGACCCCTCCTTAGAGCGGGGCACAAGGCAGAATAACCTTTTCCATAGCCCGAAATGAGCTTCGATACCCAAAAACAGCTCGTAGAGGGCTACGAAGCCTGCGATGTGCAATACGGAGGCAGGCGTGAGATTGTGTAGCTGGAGGCCATAGAACTGCAGGAGCCCCCGGAGAAATGGATGGATTGGAAATCCGAGCCCCCTTATTAAATAAGAGACGAGGCACACCCGCTCTCCTTCGGAGGGATTAGGGGCACTCTTCGCTTGCTCTCCGCCATTATAGATGGCAAGGCCAGCTCGAACCGGGACCGTATAGGCCGGGGGGAGAAATCCCTTGGTCTGGAGCGTCACTAGCTTGCTATGCGGGATGGAGCATCTCTCCCAATATCCAGGCTGAGGGCTGGAAGGGCGAGAGGAGGAGTCGCGATGGCTGGCCATGGTGGAATGGACCTTTGTCGGATGCGCTCTGATGAACACTCGCGAAGGGCGGAAGATGTGGTTTGGATCTAAATCCTCGTCCCCTTAAATAGGTCAGCTCATTTACGCGGCTAGGGGTGTGAATGTAAAAACACTCAGACTTTTCATATTCGTTTGACACGTGGGAAGCAGCCATTATTGGGCGTAGAAGCCAAGGAGCACAACATCTACAAGAAATCGGACTTTATTCAACAGGTACACGGAATTTGGAGGAGAACCCGACTTGCAATGCCGAAGACAATCTGTGCGCCGGACTCATCATCATTGAAGCCTGGTTCGGGGGCTACTAAGGGAGTCCTGGATTAGGGGGTGTCCGGATGGCCGGACTATACCTTCAGCCGGACTCCTGGACTATGAAGATACAAGATTGAAGACTTCGTCTCGTGTCCGGAAGGGACTTTCCTTGGCGTGGAAGGCAAGCTTGGTGATACAGATATGCAGATCTCCTACCATTGTAACCGACTTTATGTAACCCTAACCCTCTCTGGTGTCTATATAAACCGGAGGGTTTTAGTCCGTAGGACAACATACACAACAACAATCATACCATAGGCTAGCTTTTAGGGTTTAGCCTCTCTGATCTCGTGGTAGATCTACTCTTGTACTACCCATATCATCAATATTAATCAAGCAGGACGTAGGGTTTTACCTCCATCGAGAGGGCCCGAACCTGGGTAAAACTTTGTATCCCTTGCCTCCTGTTACCATCCGGCCTAGACGCGCAGTTCGGGACCCCCTACCCGAGATCCACAGGTTTTGACACCGACACAAGGTGTGAAGTTGAGTCAGACTCAATGCCCGGCCACTTCAGAAGATAGAGAGAAAATGAAAGGTGTTCCCTATGCTTCAGCCATAGGCTCTATCGTGTATGCAATGTTGTGTACCAGACCTGATGCGTGCCTTGCTATCAGTTTAGCAGGGAGGTACCAAAGTAATCCAGGAGTGGATCACTGGACAGCGGTCAAGAATATCCTGAAATACTTGAAAAGGACCAAGGATATGTTTCTTGTATATGGAGGTAACAAAGAGCTCGTCGTAAATGGTTAAGTCGATGCAAGCTTTGACACTGATCCGGATGACTCTAAGTCACAAACCGAATACGTATTTTTATTAAATGGTGGAGCTGTCAGTTGGTGCAGTTCCAAGAAGAGCGTCATGGCAGGATCTACATGTGAAGTGGAATACATAGCTGCTTCAGAAGCAGCAAATGAAGGAGTCTGGATGAAGGAGTTCATATCCGATCTAGGTGTCATACCTAGTGCATCTGGTCCAATGAAAATCTTTTGTGACAATACTAGTGCAATTGCCTTGGCAAAGGAATCCAGATTTTACAAGAGAACCAAGCACATCAAGAGACGCTTCAATTCCATCCGCGATCAGGTCAAGGAGGGAGACATAGATATTTGCAAGATACATATGGATCTGAATGTTGCAGACCCATTGACTAAGCCTCTCTCACGAGCAAAACATGATCAACACCAAGACTCCATGGGTGTTAGAATCATTACAATGTAATCTAGATTATTGACTCTAGTGCAAGTGGGAGACTGAAGGAAATATGCCCTAGAGGCAATAATAAAGTTGTTATTTATATTTCCTTATATCATGATAAATGTTTATTATTCATGCTAGAATTGTATTAACCAGAAACTTAGTACACGTGTGAATACATAGACAAACAGAATGTCACTAGTTTGCCTCTACTTGACTAGCTCATTGAATCGGTGATGGTTATGTTTCCTAACCATAGACATGAGTTGTCATTTGATTAATGGGATCACATCATTAGATAATGATGTGATTGACTTGACCCATCCATTAGCTTTTCACGATGATCGTTTAGTTTGTTGCTATTGCTTTCTCCATAACTTATATGTGTTCCTATGACTATGAGATCATGCAACTCCCGAATATCAGAGGAACACTTTGTGTGCTACCAAACGTCACAACATAACTGGGTGATTATAAAGGTGCTCTACAGGTATCTCCGATGGTGTTTGTTGAGTTGGCATAGATCGAGATTAGGATTTGTCACTCTGATTGTCAGAGAGGTATCTCTGGGCCCTCTCGGTAATGTACATCACAATAAGCCTTGCAAGTAATGTAGCTAATGAGTTAGTTACGGTATGTAGCATTACGGAATGAGTAAAGAGACTTTCCAGTAATGAGATTGAACTAGGTATTGAGATACCGACGATCTAATCTCGGGCAAGTAACATACCGATGACAAAGGGAACAACGTATGTTTTTATGCGGTTTGACCGATAAAGATCTTCGTAGAATATGTAGGAACTAATATGAGCATCCAAGTTCCGCTATTGGTTATCGACCGGAGATGTGTCTCAGTCATGTCTACATAGTTGTCGAACACATAGGGTCTGCATGCTTAACGTTCGGTGACGATAGGTATTATGAGTTTATGTGTTTTGATGTACCGAAGGTAGTTCAGAGTCCCGGATGTGATCACGGACATGACGAGTAGTCTCGAAATGGTCGAGACATAAAGATCGATATATTGGATGACTATGTTTGGACATCGAAAAGGTTTCGAGAGAGTTCGGGCATATAATGGAGTACCGAGGGGTTACCAGAACCCCCCGGGGAGTCAATGGGCCTTAATGGGCCATAGTGGAAAGGAGGAGGAGGCGGCCAAGGTGGGGGCGCGCCCCCCAAGCCCAATCCGAATTGGGAGGGGGCCAGCCCCCCTTTCCTTCTCTGCTTCTCCCCCTTCCTTCCCTCTGCTACTCCCCCTGGGCACGCCTAGGAGGCCGGCCCTCTCCCCCTCCTCCACTCCTTTATATACGGAGGGAGGGGGCACCCCATAGACACACAAGTTGATCATTGATCTCTTAGCCGTGTGCGGTGCCCCCTGATACGTCCATTTTACATCATGCTTTTATATCAATATTTATTGCATTATGGGCTGTTATTACACATTATGTCACTATACTTATGCCTACTCTCCCTTATTTTACAAGGTTTACATAAAGAGAGAGAATGCCGGCAACTGGGATTCTGGGCTGGAAAAGGAGAAAATATTAGAGACCTATTATGTACAGCTCCAAAAGTCCTGAAACTTCACGGATGATGTTTTCCAAATATATAAAAAATATTGAGCGCAAGAACCTCACCAGGGGGGCACTGTAACACCCCGGATATGACTTTCCCAATATGTATTCCAACTCTTGCCGTTTCCGGCCTTAAGTTATTTTATTTTCTCGGGTTCGGGTTTTTGTCTCCGTGTGTTGTTGTCGTTGTCATGCATCTCATATCATGTCATCATGTGCATTGCATTTGCATACGTGTTCATCTCATGCATTCGACCATTTTCCCTGTTGTCCGTTTTGCATTCCGGTGCTTCATTCTCCTCCGGTGGTCATTTCTACCTTTCTTTCGTGTGTGGAGATTAAACATTTCCGGATTGGACCGAGACTTGCCAAGCGGCCTTGGTTTACTACCGGTAGACCGCCTGTCAAGTTTCGTATCATTTGGACTTCGTTTGATACTCCAACGGTTAACCGAGGGACCGAAAAGGCCTCGTGTGTGTTGCAGCCCAACACCCCTCCAAGTTGGCCCAAAACCCACCAAAACCCTCTCCATCATCTAGAGCATTCGATCACGATCGCATGGCTGCAAACCGCACCTCATTTGGACTCTCCTAGCTCCCTCTATGCCTATATAAAGACCCCCTCCTCTAAATTCGCGGATCCCCTCTCCGAAACCCTAGATCCATCCACCGCCGCCGCCGGACGTGTCCGGACAGAGCCGGACAACGTCCGATCCGCCCGCCGCTGCCACGTGGTGCCGCGCCACTCGCCCGCCGGCCGCCCCACATCGCCGGCCCGGGAGGCCCAGGAGGGGCCCCCGAGGCCCGTTGCCTCGCCCGCCGCCCGGCTCCCTCCCCGCGCGCCCCGCGCCGCCTTCGTCCCCGCGCCCGGCGACCGCCGCCCCGGCTACCGGCGAGCGCCGCCCCGGTCATCGCCGAGCA
>NC_057809.1:532204836-532214176 GCF_018294505.1 Triticum aestivum | reverse complement strand
CTCCGGCCACCGCGGCCGGGCCTCGCCGCCGCCCCTCGCCGCGGACGCCGCCACCGCGCCGCCGCACGGCTCCAGCCCCCTCCTCCTCTCCCTTGACGCCGGCCGCCGTCTACTCCGTCAACTCTGGCGAGCTCGGGCCGGTGATCCTCGAAGAACGTGCTGCTACAGTACCGGGCCAGATCCAGATCCAGATCCGGATCGGGTTAACTTTTTGCCCGAAACCCTAACTTTTTGTCTATGTTCATCACATTGTAACTCCTCATCTGTAGCTCCGTTTTAGGCATATAGCATATCAAAGTGTTCATCTCAGAGAGTACATCATTTCATCTCATTGCATCATTTTTATTTGAGTTCATCTTGATGCCCGAAATGCTGTTAGAAGAGTGCTACTTGAGTTAATTGTCAGATATGCTGCTCCATTTAGATATTTGTCATTTTTGCCATGATTATTGTGTGCATGATATGCCCATGAGCTCTACATATGTTTTGTTAAGGGTTTTGCCATCTTTCCAGAGGTGCAACCCATGTATTTTTGTGATGTGTGTGGTGCCTAGCACAAGCTTGCAAAGTGAGGCACTTGGTAATGCTTATTTCAGGGACTTAGCATTTCCACTCAGTCCTTGAGCTGTTTATCTCATATGGCCATATGTTCATGTTGTTTCCTAGTGATCCGTGCCTCTTTTGAGGATGATCAGTAAGGATGTTTTGTTAATATTGTAGTGCTCTATCCATCCATGTCTTTGTTTGCAATTATGGAGCACTCTAGCTCGAGTCAATCGAGCTCTACTTTTGCTATTTCATGAATCTGGGAAGATTGTCTACTTGTTAGCGATTTTGCCGATGATGTTGTAGTAGATCCGTGCATGTTATGTTGTTGTTCTTGCCATGTCTAGCTTGCATTTTGTGTATTCTTGATGGTTGTATGCTTAGATTGTCATGACTTGCTCTGTAGTGAGTGCATCGAGCTCGTAAACATGCCTACTTGATATCTGTTTTCAGCATGCTCCAGTTTTCACTAAGTCTGTGATCTGATTATGTTTTTGCCATGTTCACATGCTTGCAATTGTATTTTCTGATCCCTTTTGGCTCAAGGTCACTAAGATACTTTTGTTAAGCTCTTTGAGTAGCTCCATGCCATGCTTTACTTTGCCATGTTCAGGTCCTGTAACATGTAGTTTTGTCGCTCCGAAGAGTGCTATCTGATCTGAAATTCCAGACAAGTGTTAATTTCATAAAGTCTGAAATCTGTTTACCATATGCATTTTTGCCATGCTTGTTTGAACCTGTTAATGGATGATTTGGCCGTAGCTCAGTGCTAGACTTTTGTTAAGCATCATGAATTCATCCCTGCCATGTATTTTGATGCCATGTTTGAGTGCTGTAGCATGTTCATCTTGTTGCATTTAGATGGCCATTTGCTGTAAATCGCAGAACGTGGTCATATTTGAATCGCTTGCCATTTCCAAACCGTAACTCCGATTCCGGCGTTCTTTATATCGTTTTCAAGCGATTTCATCTCATCTTTCCAGTGGCACACTTGGATTTCCACGTTGAGGCCAGGTTCATGCATTCCTTGTCACATCTTGCATATGCATCCCGCATCGCATCCCGCATAGCATACCATCCTTGCATCATATCGTTTGAGCTATGCACGTGGTTGATTGTGTTTTGTTTGCTTGTTTGTCTTGTTTGGGTAGAGCCAGGAGACGAGTTCGCTAACGAGGAGCCCGTTGAGTTTGCTTTCGAGGATCCAGTCAACTCTGACAACTTTGCAGGCAAGATGATCATACCCTCGAAATCACTACTATCTCTGCTTTGCTAGATGCTCGCTCTTTTGATATGCCTATGCTACGATGCCTACCACTTGCTTATCATGCCTCCCAAATTGCCATGTCAAACCTCTAACCCACCATGTCCTAGCAAACCGTTGTTTGGCTATGTTACCGCTTTGCTCAGCCCCTCTTATAGCGTTGCTAGTTGCAGGTGAAGATTGGAGACCGTTCCTTGCTGAAACATTATTTACTTGTTGGGATATCATTATATTACCTTGTTATCTTAATGCATCTATATACTTGGTAAAGGTGGAAGTCTCGGCCTCTCGCCTAGTGTTTTGTTCCACTCTTGCCGCCCTAGTTTCCGTCATATCGGTGTTATATTCCCGGATTTTGCGTTCCTTATGCGGTTGGGTTATAATGGGAACCCCTTGATAGTTCGCCTTGATTAAAGCTTTTCCAGCAATGCCCAACCTTGGTTTTACCATTTGCCACCTAGCCTCTTTTTCCCTTGGGTTTCCGGAGCCCGAGGGTCATCTTATTTTAGCCCCCCCTAGGCCAGTGCTCCTCTGAGTGTTGATCCAAACTAGAGTCCTGTGCAGCGCCCCCTCGGGGAAACTCGAGGTTTTGTTTTAGTTGTATGGAGCGCTCATCTGAGTGTGCCCTGAGAACGAGATATGTGCAGCTCCTATCAGGATTTGTCGACACATTCGGGCGGTGTTGCTGGTCTTGTTTTAACCTGTCGAAGTGTCTTGAAGAACTGAGGTACCGAGTCTGATCGGAATGTCTCGGGAGGAGGTCTATTCCTTCGTTGACCGTGAGAGCTTGTCATGGGCTAAGTTGGGACTCCCCTGCAGGGATTTGAACTTTCGAAAGTCATGCCCGCGGTTATGGGCAGATGGGAATTTGTTAATGTCCGGTTGTAGATAACTTGAACCTTAACTCAATTAAAATGAATCAACAGTGTGAGTTACCGTGATGGTCTCTTCTCGGCGGAGTCCGGGAAGTGAACACAGTGTTGGAGTAATGCTTGCGCAGGTTGTTCTCTAGTTACTCGTTCGCGCTTTGCCTCCTCTTCTTGCTCTCTTTTGCGAACAGGATAGCCACCATATATGCTAGTCGCTTGTTGCAGCTCCACATATATACGTTGCCTTTCCTATTAAGCTTAAATAGTCTTGATCACGAGGGTGCGAGATTGCTGAGTCCCTGTGGCTCACAGATTACTTCCAAACCAGATGCAGGGCCTGATGATTCCGCTCCAGGTGATGCGCTTGAGCTCAAGTGGGAGTTTGACGAGGACTCTCAATGTTACTACGTGTCTTTCCCTGATGATCAGTAGTGGTGCCCAGTTGGGGGTGATCGGGACCGTGTCGCATGTTGGGTTATCTTTTATTTTGGCGTCGTAGTCGGGCCATGAGTGTTCGATTGATTTAGTGTTATTTATGTACTTTGATTGACGTGGCGAGTGTAAGCCAACTATGTATCTTCCCCTTTTATTATTATTATTACATGGGATGTTGTGATGATTGCCTAACTTGCGACATTGCTTTCAATGCGGTTATGCCTCTAAGTCGTGCCTCGACACGTGGGAGCTATAGCCGCATCGAGGGCATTACAAGTTGGTAATAAGAGCCTTCCCTGACCTTAGGAGCCCCATTGCTTGATTGTTTTAGCAGCCGAGTTGTGTCTAGAAAAATGTTTTGAGTCATTTAGGAATTATATATCAGAGAGTTTAGGAATTCTTTTTACTTCCCAGTCTCCTCATCGCTCTGGTAAGGCATCCTGACGTAGAGTTTTGACTCTTCTCTTCTCAAATTTCACTAAAAAAATTTAGGATCACGCGGGTATCTTGGAATCGTTCTGATGGTTTTATGACGAGAACATTGTCTTGGTGCCTCCTGTCAGGGGTTTTGTGGAAGTGTCCCGGGGAGTTGAGCTCTGAGGTGTTGTCGTCATAATTTTATCGTTGCAGTTCTGGAATACCTGAGTTTAGTACGCCGACATCGAAAATCTCTTTTATGCAGTTCGTTGGTGAGATAACCTCGACGCCACGCAGTACTGGGGTGGGAGTTCGGGAGTATCGCCATAACTTGTAACAGATGCTTTTCGAAGGTTGAGGTAGATGGTTTCCGAAGTTTTTCTCGGTTATGTGTTGAAGGATGGATACAGCTGGATGTACGATTTGCTAGATTTGGGTGAGATATTATGCTTCCCCTGTATCCCCAACACCTGATTGCATAACCGGAAAGGTTCGGGAGTTTCATAGGTGGGAATTCTTGTAGCTCTAGCTCTTCTTCCACGGATATTTGGTTTGAGATTGGGATTTCTTACCGAGTATTCGTTCTTGATTCGTACCTTGTTGATTTATTTCTCTACCTAATTCTAAGTGGCTTCTCAATTTATGGATATGTGACCATTTCAAGAGGAATGCATTCATTCATTTTGTTCGGATGTGAAGACTTTATGTTGCAATTTTCATTCCGTTGGATTCAGCTTCTTTTATCTGTCTATGTGCTAATGGTGGTCAACCTCTTCAGGATGGCTCCCGCTAAGAGCACCAATCAGAATCAGAATCAAGATCCGCTACCACCTCCACCTCCTCCAGAGGCATGGCAAGCTGTGATGGCCGCAACCAATGCAAACACACAGTTGATCATGCAAATTCTCCAAGAGCGCAATCAAGGCAACCAAGCGAACCAAGGTAACAATCAGAATCACTTTGCTACACTCAACTAGTTCCTTGCTAACGGGCCAAAGACTTTCAGCAATTGTGTTGAGGCAACTGATGCTGACAATTGGCTCGTGGATCTGTGCAAGCATTTCGAGTGCAGTAACGTCAGGCCTGAGGACTTCGTCAAGTTCGCTTCCTTCCAACTCAAAGATCAAGCTGCAGAATGGTTCCAGCAGTACAAGGATTCCATAGGTGGACGTGCGATTAACTAGGATGAATTCCATCAAGATTTCAGAGCTCACCATATCCCTCAGAGCGTGGTTGAAAGCAAGCATGAGGAATTCCGCAACCTGAAGCAAGGCTCTTTGTCTATCTATGACTACAACAAGTTGTTCCAGAAGCTCACCCGCTTTGCCAAGCAGGACATCCCTGATGAGAAGAGCATGATATACCAGTTCAGGGGTGGTCTCAGAGAAGAAATTCAGCTAGCTCTTGTTCTTTTTGAGCCCTTGAGGTACGATGAGTTCTACAACATGGCATTGAAGCAAGAGACCGCTCAACTGAGGTGTGATGCTTCCAAGAAGCGATTCAGAGACACTACTCCTTCCTCTACTCAAGTGGCCAAGCAGCAGAAGTATTGGCTTCCTCCTCCTCCGTTCCATCAGCCATATCAGCAGAAGAGCAAAGGTGGCAGTGGATCTTCCCACCCACCCAACCCTGGCTTTCAAAACAAGACTTCGTCTCAAGCTCCAAGATCGAGTGCTCCGTATCACCATCCGCTTTCAGAGGTCACGTGCAACAAGTGCCAACAGAAGGGTCACTATGCCAACAAATGCTTCAACCAGAGGCGTCTTCCTCCTCCTCCTCCTGTCAGATCGGCAAGTACAGCTGTGGTCAAGCATAACCCCAAGCATGCCAAGGTCAACTTGATGAATGCAGCTTAGGCAGAGGATTCGTCAGATGTCATCATGGGTAACCTTCATGTTAATGATATTCCTGCTAAAGTTCTTTTTGACACTGGTGCATCGCATTGTTTCATTTCCAAACCTTTTGCATCGAAGTATGAGTGCGATTATCAGTATCTGCAAAGTTCCTTGCAAATTGTGTCACCGGGCAAGCAGATGACAGCTAACACCTGCGTCCCGGAGGTTACTATCACCTTGGGCGACTACAAGTTCCTTTCTTCCCCAATTGTTCTTTGTAACTCGGATATTGATCTTATTCTTGGGATGGATTGGCTTTCTAAGCACAAGGTGCATCTTGATTGTGCTGCCAGGCAGATTCAATTGACTCATTCGTCTGAGGATGTAATTGTCTTTGCCGCTCGTGATAATACAATCCGTCTATTTTCTCTCAATGAGAAGGGTGAACTGGATGCTATCTCGCAAATTCCAGTCGTTTGCGAATATCAAGACGTCTTTCCAGAAGAGCTTCCAGGAATGCCTCCGCACCAGCCAGTTGAATTCGTCATCGATCTTGAGCCCGGTACGGAACCAGTGTGCAAGTGTCCTTACAAGCTCGGACCTGAAGAGTTGAAGGAGCTGAAGAAGCAACTCGATATTCAAGAGAGAATGGGTCTCATTCGGCCTAGTTCTTCTCCGTGGGGTTGTGGTGTTCTTTTTGTGAAGAAGAAGGATGGAACGGACCGACTTTGTGTTGATTATCGTCCATTGAACAAGAAGACCATCAAGAACAAATACCCACTTCCCAACATCAATGAGCTGTTCGAACAACTCAAGGGTGCCCAAGTATTCTCCAAGCTTGATCTCCGTATGGGTTATCATCAGATTCGAATCCGTGAGCAAGATATTCCCAAGACGGCTTTCAGGACAAGCTATGGTTCATATGAATACACTGTCATGTCTTTTGGCCTCGTCAACACTCCTCCGACGTTCTCTCGCATGATGAACTTCATCTTCAACGCCTACACCAATGACTTCGTTTTGGTCTATCTCGACGACATTCTGGTTTTCTCAAAGAACAAGGAAGATCATGCCAAGCACTTGCGTTTGGTACTCGATAAGCTGAGGGAACACCAGTTCTACACCAAGTTCTCCAAGTGCGAATTTTGGCTCGATGAGGTTCTTTATCTTGGTCATATCATCTCTGCCAAGGGCATTGCGGTGAATCCTGAGAAGGTGTCTGCAATTGTGAATCGGGAACCTCCTCAGAACGTGAAGCAACTCCGTAGCTTCCTCGGTCTCGCAAGCTACTGCCGAAGATTCGTTGAAAATTTTTCTAAGATCACGAAGCCTCTCTCAAATCTTCTCCAGAAGCACGTCAAGTACGTTTGGTCTCCGGAGTGTGACATTGCTTTCAACACTTTGAAAGAGAAATTGATCACTGCTCGTGATGCCTCTCTCCAAGGTCTTGGCGCAGTGTTGATGCAAGAGAAGAAAGTTGTTGCTTATACCTCTCGCCAGTTGAAGCCAAATGAGAAGAACTACCCCACTCATGATCTCGAGTTGGCAGCAGTTGTGCATGCTCTTTTGACTTGGAGACATCTCTTATTGGGAAGAAAAGTGGGCATCTTCACTGATCACAAGAGTCTCAAGTACATCTTCACTCAGCCTAATCTCAACCTCAGGCAGACTCGATGGGTCGAAATGATTCAAGAGTATAATCCGAGTATCGAGTATACTCCAGGCAAGGCCAATGTGATTGCTGACGCATTGAGCGGGAAGGCTTATTGCAATAGTCTGATTCTCAAGCCTTATCAACCTGAACTTTGTGAATCTTTCCGCAAACTTAATCTGCAAGTTGTTCCTCAAGGTTTCCTTGCCAACCTTCAAGTCTCTCCTACCTTAGAAGACTAGATTCTCCAAGCCCAGCTTCTTGATGCTATGGTGAAAAAGGTGAAGATTGGGATTGCCAAGAGTCAACCCAAGTACAAGTGCTACCGCCTTGATGACAAGGATACTCTCTTCTTCGAGGATCGTATTGTTGTACCCAAAGGTGAACTTCGTAAAGTGATCATGAACGAGGCTCACAATTCTCTCCTCTCCATCCACCCTGGGAGCACGAAGATGTATCAGGACCTCAAGCAGGCTTATTGGTGGACTGGAATGAAGCGCGAGATTGCTCAGTTCGTGAATGAGTGTGATGTCTGCAGAAGAGTGAAGGCAGAACACCAAAGACCAGGGGGTCTCCTACAACCTCTTGCCATTCCAGAATGGAAGTTTGACCACATTGAAATGGACTTCGTGACTGGGTTTCCAAAGTCCAAGCGTGGCAATGATGCTATATTCGTTGTCATCGACAAACTCACTAAAGTGGCTCACTTTCTGCCTATCAAAGAGTCAATCACTGCAGCTCAATTAGCAGAACTCTATACCTCTCGGATTGTCTCTCTGCACGGTATTCCTCAAGTGATATCTTCAGACCGTGGCAGCATCTTTACCTCCAAGTTTTGGGATTCTTTTCAGAAGGCCATGGGCACCAACATCCGCTTCAGTATAGCTTTCCATCCTCAAACTAGCGGTCAAGTCGAGCGTGTCAACCAGATTCTTGAAGATATGCTCAGGGCTTGTGTGATCTCCTTCGGCATGAAGTGGGAGGATTGTCTTCCATATGCTGAAAACTCCTACAACAACAGTTTTCAAGCAAGTTCGGGCAAGGCCCCATTTGAAATTCTGTATGGCAGGAAGTGCCGTACCCCCCTCAACTGGTCTGAAACCGGTGAACGTCAGCTCTTGGGTAATGACTTAATCACAAAGGCAGAGGAAATGTGCAAAGTCATTCGAGATAACCTCAAAGCAGCCCAATCCCGCCAAAAGAGCTACTATGATAGTAAGCACCGTGATTTGGCTTTCGAGATCGGAGATCATGTTTACCTCCACGTCTCTCCAATGAAAGGTACTCGTCGCTTCGGTATCAAAGGGAAGCTTGCCCCTAGATACGTGGGACCTTTCAAGATTGTCAGCAAGAGAGGCGATCTCGCCTATCAACTCGAGCTTCCTTCAAACTTTGCAAATGTTCATGATGTGTTCCATGTCTCTCAGCTCCGAAAGTGCTTCCTGACCGCACCGTCAACTTCGAGGACATTGAGCTCCAAGAAGATCTCTCTTATCGTGAGCACCCAGTTGCTATTCTTGAAGAGACTGAACGCAAGACTCGCAACAAGTTAATCAAATTCCTCAAAGTCAAGTGGCACACCATTCCGACCATGAAGCTACCTGGGAACGCGAGGATTACCTCCGTTCTAAGTACCCGACGTTCTTTCAGTCCTAGATCTCGGGACGAGATCCTTTCGTAGTGGTGGAGTGTTGTAACACCCCGGATATGACTTTCCCAATATGTATTCCAACTCTTGTCGTTTCCGGCCTTAAGTTATTTTATTTTCTCAGGTTCGGGTTTTGGTCTCCGTGTGTTTCTGTCGTTGTCATGCATCTCATATCATGTCATCATGTGCACTGCATTTGCATACGTGTTCATCTCATGCATTCGAGCATTTTCCCCGTTGTCCGTTTTGCATTCCGGCGCTTTGTTCTCCTCCGGTGGTCATTTCTACCTTTCTTTCGTGTGTGGAGATTAAACATTTCCGGATTGGACCGGGACTTGCCAAGCTGCCTTGGCTTACTACCGGTAGACCGCCTGTCAAGTTTCGTATCATTTGGACTTCGTTTGATACTCCAACGGTTAACCGAGGGACCGAAAAGGCCTCATGTGTGTTGCAGCCCAACACCCCTCCAAGTTGGCCCAAAACCCATCAAAACCCTCTCCATCATCTAGAGCATTCAATCA
The DNA here is from genome assembly GCF_018294505.1 of Triticum aestivum. Classification (NCBI taxonomy): domain Eukaryota; kingdom Viridiplantae; phylum Streptophyta; class Magnoliopsida; order Poales; family Poaceae; genus Triticum; species Triticum aestivum. The sequence continues at coordinate 532,204,990 of NC_057809.1, read as the reverse complement.
CGATCACGTGGCCGCAAACCGCACCTCATTTGGACTCTCCTAGCTCCCTCTATGCCTATATAAAGACCCCCTCCTGTAAATTCGCGGATCCCCTCTCCGAAACCCTAGATCCATCCACCGCCGCCGCCGGACGTGTCCAGACGGAGCCGGACAA
>NC_057809.1:532191214-532204510 GCF_018294505.1 Triticum aestivum | reverse complement strand
GCCGCCGCCCCTCGCCGCGGACGCCGCCACCGCGCCGCCGCACGGCTCCGGCCTCCTCCTTCTCTCCCTCGACGCCGGCCGCCGTCTACTCCGTCAACTCCGGCGAGCTCGGGCCAGTGATCCTCGAAGAACGTGCTGCTACAGTACCGGGCCAGATCAAGATCCAGATCCGGATCGGGTTGACTTTTTGCCCGAAACCCTAACTTTTTGTCTATGTTCATCGCATCGTAACTCTTCATCTGTAGCTCCGTTTTAGGCATATAGCATATTAAAATGTTCATCTCAGAGAGTACATCATTACATCTCATTGCATCATTTTTATTTGAGTTCATCTTGATGCCCGAAATGCTGTTAGAAGAGTGCTACTTGAGTTAATTGTCAGATCTGCTGCTCCATTTAGATATTTGTCATTTTTGCCATGATTATTGTGTGCATGATATGCCCATGAGCTCTACATATGTTTTGTTAAGGGTTTTGCCATCTTTCCAGAGGTGCAACCCATGTATTTTTGTGATGTGTGTGGTGCCTAGCACAAGCTTGCAAAGTGAGGCACTTGGTAATGCTTATTTCAGGGACTTAGCATTTCCACTCAGTCCTTGAGTTGTTTATCTCATATGGCCATATGTTCATGTTGTTTCCTAGTGATCCATGCCTCTTTTGAGGATGATCAGTAAGGATGTTTTGTTAATATTGTAGTGCTCTATCCATCCATGTATTTGTTTGCAATTATGGAGCACTCTAGCTCGAGTCAATCGAGCTCTACTTTTGCTATTTCATTAATCTGGGCAGATTGTCTACTTGTTAGCGATTTTGCCGATGATGTTGTAGTAGATCCGTGCATGTTATGTTGTTGTTCTTGCCATGTCTAGCTTGCATTTTGTGTATTCTTGATGGTTGTATGCTTAGATTGTCATGACTTGCTCTGTAGTGAGTGCATCGAGCTCGTAAACATGCCTACTTGATATCTGTTTTCAGCATGCTCCAGTTTTCACTAAGTCTGTGATCTGATTATGCTTTTGCCATGTTCACATGCTTGCAATTGTATTTTCTGATCCCTTTTGGCTCAAGGTCACTAAGAGACTTTTGTTAAGCTCTTTGAGTAGCTCCATGCCATGCTTTACTTTGCCATGTTCAGGTCCTGTAACATGTAGTTTTGTTGCTCCGAAGAGTGCTATCTGATCTGAAATTCCAGACAAGTGTTAATTTCACAAAGTCTGAAATCTGTTTACCATATGCATTTTTGCCATGCTTGTTTGAACCTGTTAATGGATGATTTGGCCGTAGCTCAGTGCTAGACTTTTGTTAAGCATCATGAATTCATCCCTACCATGTATTTTGATGCCATGTTTGAGTGCTGTAGCATGTTCATCTTGTTGCATTTAGATGGCCACTTGCTGTAAATCGCAGAACATGGTCATATTTGAATCGCTTGCCATTTCCAAACTATAACTCCGATTCCGGCGTTCTTTGTATCGTTTTCAAGCAATTTCATCTCATCTTTCCAGTGGCACACTTGGATTTCCACGTTGAGGCCAGGTTCATGCATTCCTTGTCACATCTTGCATATGCATCCCGCATCGCATCCCGCATAGCATACCATCCTTTCATCATATCGTTTGAGCTATGCACGTGGTTGATTGTGTTCCGTTTGCTTGTTTGTCTTGTTTGGGTAGAGCCAGGAGACGAGTTCGCTAACGAGGAGCCCGTTGAGTTTGCTTTCGAGGATCCAGTCAACTCTGACAACTTTGCAGGCAAGATGATCATACCCTCGAAATCACTACTATCTCTGCTTTGCTAGATGCTCGCTCTTTTGCTATGCCTATGCTACGATGCCTACCACTTGCTTATCATGCCTCCCAAATTGCCATGTCAAACCTCTAACCCACCATGTCCTAGCAAACCGTTATTTGGCTATGTTACCGCTTTGCTCAGCCCCTCTTATAGCGTTGCTAGTTGCAGGTGAAGATTGGAGACCGTTCCTTGCTGAAACATTGTTTACTTGTTGGGATATCATTATATTGCCTTGTTATCTTAATGCATCTATATACTTGGTAAAGGTGGAAGTCTCGGCTTCTCGCCTAGTGTTTTGTTCCACTCTTGCCGCCCTAGTTTCCGTCATATCGGTGTTATGTTCCCGGATTTTGCGTTCCTTACGCGGTTGGGTTGTAATGGGAACCCCTTGATAGTTCGCCTTGATTAAAGCTTTTCCAGTAATGCCCAACCTTGGTTTTACCATTTGCCACCTAGCCTCTTTTTCCCTTGGGTTTCCGGAGCCCGAGGGTCATCTTATTTTAGCCCCCCTGGGCCAGTGCTCCTCTGAGTGTTGATCCAAACTAGAGTCCTGTGCAGCGCCCCCTCGGGGAAACTCGAGGTTTGGTTTTAGTTGTATGGAGCGCTCATCTGAGTGTGCCCTGAGAACGAGATATGTGCAGCTCCTATCGGGATTTGTCGACACATTCGGGCGGTGTTGCTGGTCTTGTTTTAACCTGTCGAAGTGTCTTGAAGAACTAAGGTACCGAGTCTGATCGGAATGTCTCGGGAGGAGGTCTATTCCTTCGTTGACCGTGAGAGCTTGTCATGGGCTAAGTTGGGACTCCCCTGCAGGGATTTGAACTTTCGAAAGCCGTGTCCGCGGTTATGGGCAGATGGGAATTTGTTAATGTCCGGTTGTAGATAACTTGAACCTTAACTCAATTAAAATGAATCAACAGTGTGAGTTACCGTGATGGTCTCTTCTCGGCGGAGTCCGGGAAGTGAACACGATGTTGGAGTAATGCTTGTGCAGGTTGTTCTCTAGTTACTCGTTCGCGCTTTGCCTCCTCTTCTCGCTCTCTTTTGCGAACAGGATAGCCACCATATATGCTAGTCGCTTGTTGCAGCTCCACATATATACGTTGCCTTTCCTATTAAGCTTAAATAGTCTTGATCGCGAGGGTGCGAGATTGCTGAGTCCCTGTGGCTCACAGATTACTTCCAAACCAGATGCAAGGCCTGATGATTCCGCTCAGGTGACGCGCTTGAGCTCAAGTGGGAGTTTGACGAGGACTCTCAATGTTACTACGTGTCTTTCCCTGATGATCAGTAGTGGTGCCCAGTTGGGGGTGATCGGGACCGTGTCGCATGTTGGGTTATCTTTTATTTTGGCGCCGTAGTTGGGCCATGAGTGTTTGATTGATGTAATGTTATTTATGTACTTTGATTAACGTGGCGAGTGTAAGCCAACTATGTATCTTCCCCTTTTATTATTATTATTACATGGGATGTTGTGATGATTGCCTAACTTGCGACATTGCTTTCAATGTGGTTATGCCTCTAAGTTGTGCCTCGACACGTGGGAGCTATAGTCGCATCGAGGGCGTTATAGCCACACCCTTCCCACGAGGGTGGGGGCGCGCCCTACCCCCTGGGCACGCCCCCTACCTCATGGGCCCCCTGGTGGCCCTCCGCTGGCCATCTTCTGCTATATGGAGTCTTCCGATGGGAAAAATTCATAAGCCATCTTCTCGAACGAAACTCCGCCGCCACGAGGTGGAACCTTGGCGGAATCGATCTAGGGCTCTGGCGGAGCTGTTCTATCGGGGAAACTTCCCTCCCGGAGAGGGAAATCATCGCCATCGTCATCACCAACGCTCCTCTCATCGGGAGAGGGCAATATGCATCAACATCTTCATCAGCACCATCTCATCTCAAAACCCTAGTTCATCTCTTGTATCCAATTCTTGTCTCCAAGTCCGGGATTGGTGCTAGTAGGTTGCTAGTAGTGTTAATTACTCCTTGTAGTTGATGCTAGTTGGTTTAATTGGTGGAAGATCATATGTTCAGATCATATATGCATATTAATACCCCTCTGATTATGAACATTTTTATGCTTTGTGAGCAGTTACTTTTGTTCCTGAGGACATGGGAGAAGTGTTGGTATTAGTAGTCATGTGAATTTGGTATTCGTTCGATATTTTGATGAAATGTATGTTGTCTCTCCTCTAGTGGTGTCATGTGAACGTCGACTACATGACACTTCACCATTATTTGGGCCTAGAGGAAGCCATTGGGAAGTAATAAGTAGATGATGGGTTGCTAGAGTGACAGAAGCTTAAACCCTAGTTTATGCGTTGCTTTGTAAGGGGCATATTTGGATCCATATGTTTCATGCTATGGTTAGGTTTACCTTAATACTTTTGTTGTATTTGCGGATGCTTGCAATAGAGGTTAATCATAAGTGGGATGCTTGTCCAAGTAAGGGCAGTACCCAAGCACCGGTCCACCCACATACCAAATTATCAAAGTACCGAATGCGAATCATATGAACGTGATGAAAACTAGCTTGACGATATTCCCATGTGTCCTCGGGAGCGCTTTACATCATATAAGAGTTTGTCCAGGCTTGTCCTTTGCTAAAAAAGGATTGGGCCACCTTGCTGCACTTTATTTACTTTTTTTACTTGTTGCTCATTACAAATTATCCTATCACAAAACTATTTGTTACCACTTATTTCAGTACTTGCAGAGAATACCTTGCTGGAAACGGCTTATCATTTCCTTCTGCTCCTCGTTGGGTTCGACACTCTTACTTATCGAAAGGACTACGATAGATCCCCTATACTTGTGGGTCATCAAGACTCTTTTCTGGCGCCGTTTCCGAGGAGTGAAGCGCCTTTGGTAGGTGGAATTTGGTAAGGAAAAATTTATATAGTGTGCTAAAATTTACTGTCACTTGTTACCATGGAAAGTAATCCTCTGAGGGCCTTGTTCGGGGTATCTTCACCCCGACCAGTAGAGCAAAGAGTTGCTCCTAAACCTACTGAACCTACTGAAAATGAAAATGAAAATGAAAATGCTTGCTTTGAAGTTCCTTCGGGTATGATAGAAAATCTGCTAGCTAATCCTTTTTAGGAGATGGAACAAAACATCCTGATGAACATCTGATATATGTGGATCAAGTTTGTGGATTATTCAAGCTTGCAGGTGTACCCGGAGATGTTGTTAAGAAGAAGGTCTTTCCCTTATCTTTGAGGGGAGATGCATCGACATGGTATAGGTTATGTGATGATATGAGGTCTTGGAATTACAAACGATTGAAATTGGAATTTCATCAGAAGTTTTATCCTATGCATCTTGTTCATCGTGATCGCAATTATATATATAATTTTTGGCCTTACGAAGGAGAAAGCATCGCTCAAGCTTGGGGGAGGCTTAAATCAATGTTATATTCATGCCCCAATCATGAGCTCTCAAGAGAAATGATTATTCAAAAAAATTATGCTCGACTTTCTAGTAACAATCGCACCATGCTTGATACTTCTTGTGCTGGCTCTTTTATGATGAAGACTATTGAATTCAAATGGGATTTATTGGAAAGAATTAAACACAACTCTGAAGATTGGGACCTTGACAATGGTAAGGAGTCAGGTATGACACCTAGTTTCGATTGTGTTAAATCTTTTATGGATACCGATATTTTTCGTAAATTTAGCACTAAATATGGACTTGACTCTGAGATAGTAGCTTCTTTCTGTGAATCTTTTGCTACTTATGTTGATCTCCCCAAGGAGAAGTGGTTTAAATATCATCCTCCCATAGAAGTAAAAGTGGTTGTACCTATTAAAGTTGAAGAAAAGACTATTACTTATAATGATCCTATTGTTCCTACTTCTTATGTTGAGAAACCACCTTTCCCTGTTAGGATAAAGGATCATGCTAAAGCTTCAACTGTGGTTCGTAAAAGCAATACTAAAACATATACACCTCCTGAGCAAGTTAAAGTTGAACCTAATATTGCTATTGTTAAAGATCTCTTGTCTGATAATATAGATGGGCATGTTATTTATTTCTGTAATGAAACTGCTAGAATTGCTAAACCCCGTGATAAAGATAAACCTAGACCTGTGGTAGGCATGCCTGTTATTTCTGTTAAAATAGGAGATCATTGTTATCATGGCTTATGTGATACGGGTGCCAGTGTTAGTGCAATACCTTATTCCTTATACAAAGAAGTTACGCATGATATTGCACCTGCTGAGATGGAAGATATTGATGTCACAATTAAACTTGCCAATAGAGATACTATTTCACCAATGGGAATTGTTAGAGATGTTGAAGTCTTGTGTGGGAAAACTAAATATCCTGCTGATTTTCTTGTTCTTGGTTCCCCACAAGATAGCTTTTGTCCCATTATATTTGGTAGACCCTTCTTAAATACTGTTAATTCTACCATAGATTGCAAAAGAGATGTTGTTACTATCGGTTTAGATGATATGACTCATGAATTTAATTATTCTAAATTTAGTAGACAACACCATGAAGAAGAATTACCTAGTAAGGATGAAATTATTGGTCTTTCTTCTATTGCCGTACCTCCTAGTGATCCTTTAGAACAATATTTGCTAGACCATGAAAACGATATGTTTATGAATGAAAGAAGGGAATTAGATGAAGTATTCTTTAAACAGGAACCTATGCTGAAAAACAATTTACCTATTGAAATCCTAGGGGATCCTCCTCCACCCAAGGGTGATCCATGTTTGAGCTTAAACCGTTACCTGATACCCTTAAATATGCTTATCTTGATGAGAAAAAGATATATCCTGTTATTATTAGTACTAATCTTTCAGAGCATGAAGAAGAGAGATTATTGAAAACTCTGAAGAAGCACCGTGCTGCTATTGGGTATACTCTTGATGATCTTAAGGGCATTAGTCCCACTCTATGTCAACATAAAATTAATTTGGAAGAAGATGCTAAACCAGTTTGTGATCATCAACGCCGGCTGAATCCTAAAATGAAGGAAGTGGTAAGAAAGGAGATACTAAAGCTCCTTGAGGCAGGTATAATTTATCTCGTTGCTGATAGTCAGTGGGTAAGCCCTGTCCATTGTGTCCCTAAGAAGGGATGTATTACTGTTGTTCGTAATGATAAAGATGAATTGATTCCTCAAAGAATTATTACAGGTTATAGGATGGTAATCGATTTGTGCAAATTAAATAAGGCTACTAAAAAGATCATTACCCCTTACCTTTTACCGATCAAATGCTAGAAAGATTATCTAAACATACACATTTTTGCTTTCTAGATGGTTATTCTGGTTTCTCTCAAATACATGTGTCAGCCAAAGATCAATTAAAGACTACTTTTACATGCACTTTTGGTACTTTTGCTTATAGATGTATGCCTTTTGGTTTATGTAATGCACCTGCTACCTTTCAAAGATGCATGATGGCTATATTCTCTGACTTTTGTGAAAAGATTTGTGAGGTTTTCATGGATAACTTTTCCGTCTATGGATCTTCTTTTGATGATTGCTTGAGCAACCTTGATCGAGTTTTGCAGAGATGTGAAGAAACTAATCTTGTCTTGAATTGGGAAAAGTGTCACTTTATGGTTAATAAAGGTATTGTCTTGGGGCTAAAGTTTTTGAAAGAGGTATTGAAGTTGACAAAGCCAAGTTTGATGCTATTGAAAAGATGCCATGTCCCAAGGACATCAAAGACGTTGTGTACCTGAGCATGAACAGGAACAGATCCTACACAAGTGTCACTCCGAAGCTTATGGAGGACACCACGCTGGAGATAGAACTACACATAAGGTACTGCAATCTGGTTTTTATTGGCCTACTCTCTTCAAGGATGCCCGTAAGTTTGTCTTGTCTTGTGATGAATGTCAAAGAATTGGTAATATTAGTAGACGTCAAGAAATGCCCATGAATTATTCACTTGTTATTGAACCATTTGATGTTTGGGGCTTTGACTATATGGGACCTTTTCCTTCCTCTAATGGTTATACACATATTTTAGTTGCTGTTGATTATGTTCTAAGTGGGTAGAAGCTATTCCAACTAGTAGTGCTGATCATAACACTTCTATTAAAATGCTTAAAGAAGTTATTTTTCCAAGATTTGGAGTCCCTGGATATTTAATGACTGATGGTGGTTCACATTTTATTCATGGTGCCTTCCGTAAAATGCTTGCTAAATATGATGTTAATCATAGAATTGCATCTCCTTATCACCCTCAGTCTAGTGGTCAAGTAGAATTGAGTAATAGAGAAGTCAAATTAATTTTGCAAAAGACTGTTAATAGGTCTAGAAAGAATTGGTCCAAGAAACTTGATGATGCATTATGGGCCTATAGAACTGCATATAAAAATCCTATGGGTATGTCTCTGTATAAAATGGTCTATGGAAAAGCATGTCACTTGCCTCTCGAACTAGAACACAAGGCTTATTGGGCTATTAAAGAACTTAATTATGATTTTAAACTTGCCGGTGAGAAGAGGTTATTTGATATTAGCCCACTTGATGAATGGAGAACCCAAGCCTACGAAAATGCCAAGTTATTTAAAGAAAAGGTTAAAAGATGGCATGACAAAAGGATACAAAAGCATGAGTTTAATGTAGGTGCTTATGTATTGCTATACAACTCTCATTTAAGATCTTTTGCAGGAAAACTTCTCTCTAAATGGGAAGGTCCTTGCATTATCGAGGAGGTCTACTGTTCCGGTGCCATAAAAATCAACAACTTTGAAGGCACAAATCCGAAGGTGGTGAACGGTCAAAGAATCAAACATTATATCTCAGGTAATCCCATAAATATTGAAACCAATGTTATCGAAACCGTAACCCCGGAGGAATACATAAGGGACACTTTCCGGAATGTTTCAGACTCCGAAAAGGAATAGGTATGTGGTACGGTAAGTAAACCGACTCCAAAACAGTTTTAAGGAAATATTTCTCCGTTTTGGAATATTTAGAAAAATAGAAAAATAAGCATCATCCTGGGTAGGACACGAGGGCTCCATGAGGGTGGAGGGCGCGCCCTACCCTACTGGGCGCGCCCCCCTACCTCGTGGGCACCTCGTGTGCTCTCCGGATTCCGTTTTCTTACACGACACGTATTTTGGTCGGTAAAAATTCATTATATAATCTCCCAGGGGTTTTGACCCCCGTATCACGCAAAAATCCCCTGTTTGTGTTTCGAGCTGTTGCTGCTGCAGATTAGAGTAGGATGTCTTCGCAAGAGTCAGTCGGGGAGAGCCGGGTGTCTCATCCGGCACCGGGATCAACGACAAATGATCATGTTGACCCATTTGGGCCAGGAACGGAGGAAGAGATGGAGGCTGATTTGAAGAGGATATATGCCATGGAAGAGGATCAAGAAGTCACTTCCCACCTCCAAGCTGGATTCACCATGGGAGAACTGCAGAGCTCAGCTATTCCAAACTCGGTTATCCCTTCCAATGTTAGATTTCTTTCTTATGAGAATATGAAAAAGAGTGTCACTAGTTCTCCCGCGGCTATGCAGCACCCTTGGGTGCAGGGAGCTTTGGCTGTTACAGGAAAACTCCGAAAGGAAATAATGGACCTCAAGTAGCAACTCAACAAGCTTGAGGAGGAGAATCGTATCTTGAGGGGCATCATCGCCAAGAACATCACATCACCATCCCCGAAAAGAGAGACATAATCACATGGGTATGGGCACTCCACTTGGCAACTGCCAAGCTTGGGGGAGTGCCCTGGTATCGTATCATCATCACTTTTATCTTTACCATTTTTCTTAGTTCGATCCTTTTGGTAATATCTTGATCTAGTAGAATAAAAGTTCTTAGTATGATCTAGTTGTGAGTTTTGCTTTACTATCCTTCTTTGTAATTGAGTCCGTGAGCTATATAATAAAGATTAGTGTTGAGTCAAGGGCTTGATTATTTTTCCATGATCCTAAAGGAATAAAAGAAAAGAGAAAGAAATAAAAAGAAACAAAGAGATCATATGAGTCTTATGGAGAGTAATGAGCTCACATAGAAAGAGTATGATGAATAAAAGTTATTAAGGGTTGACAAACACAGTTTTGGTCATCGTTGCAATTAATAGGAAGTAATAAAGAAAGAGAGGTCTTCACATATAAATATACTATCTTGGACATCTTTTATGATTGTTAGCACTCATTAAAATATGACATGCTAAAGAGTTGACATTGGACAAGGAAGACAATGTAATGGGTTATGTTTTCTTACATCTGAGATAAGTTATATTGTCTTGAATCTTCCAGCATGATGAGCTTGCCTTTCCCCCTCATGCTAGCCAAATTCATTGCACCAAGTAGAGATACTACCTGTGCTTCCAAACACCCTTAAACCAGTCTTGCCATAAGAGTCCACCATATCTACCTATGGATTGAGTAAGATCCAACAAGTAAGTTGTCATCGGTGCAAGCAATAAAAATTTCTCTCTAAATATGTATGATTGATTAGTGTGTAGGAAATAAGCTTTATACAAGTGTGTGATATGGAAGTAATAAAAGCGACAGACTGCATAATAAAGGTCCATATCACAAGTGGCAATATAAAGTGACGTTCTTTTGCATTAAGATTTTGTGCATCCAACCCATAAAAGCGCATGACAACCTCTGCTTCCATCTGCGAAGGACCTATCATTTACTTTTATCTCCTACATTGCATAAGAGTCATGGTGATCTTCACCCTTCCTTTTTACATTTTATCCTTTGGCAAGCACAATATGTTGGAAAGATCCTGGTATATATGGCTAATTGGATGTAAGTTTTCATAAACTATTACTGTTGACATTACCCTTGAGGTAAAACATTGGGAGGCAAAACTATAAGCCCCTATCTTTCTTTGTGTCCGATTAAAACTCCATACCCATAAGTATTGCGTGAGTGTCAGCAATTGTGAAAGATTATATGATAGTTGAGTATGTGGACTTGCTGAAAAGCTCTTATATATTGACTCTTTCCTATGTTATGATAAATTGCAATTGCTTCAATGACTGAGATTGTAGTTTGTTAGTTTTCAATGAAGATTACGATTATTACTCTAGCATTAGATATTATATGACAAAGAATTATGTAAGTTGTTGTTCTAAGAATGATCATGATGCCCTCATGTCCATATTTTATTTTTATCGACACCTCTATCTCTAAACATGTGGACATATTTTTCGATTTCGGCTTTTCGCTTGAGGACAAGCGAGGTCTAAGCTTGGGGGAGTTGATACGTCCATTTTGCATCATGCTTTTATATCAATATTTATTGCATTATGGGCTGTTATTACACATTATGTCACAATACTTATGCCTATTCTCTCTTATTTTACAAGGTTTACATAAAGAGGGAGAATGTCGGCAGCTGGGATTCTGGGCTGGAAAAGGAGCAAATATTAGAGACCTATTCTGCACAGCTCCAAAAGTCCTGAAACTTCACGGATGATGTTTTCTAAATATATAAAAAATACTGAGCGCAAGAACCTCACCAGGGGGGACACACCCTTCCCACGAGGGTGGGGGCGCGCCCTACCCCCCTGGGCGCGCCCCCTACCTCGTGGGCCCCCTGGTGGCCCTCTGGTGGCCATCTTCTGCTATATGGAGTCTTTCGATGGGAAAAAATTCATAAGCCATCTTCTTGGACGAAACTCCGCCGCCACGAGGCGGAACCTTGGCGAAATCAATCTAGGGCTCTGGCGGAGCTGTTCTGCCGGGGAAACTTCCCTCCCGGAGGGGGATCATCACCATCGTCATCACCAACGCTCCTCTCATCGGGAGAGGGCAATCTCCATCAACATCTTCATCAGCACCATCTCATCTCAAAACCCTAGTTCATCTCTTGTATCCAATTCTTGTCTCCAAGTCCGGGATTGGTGCTAGTAGGTTGCTAGTAGTGTTAATTACTCCTTGTAGTTGATGCTAGTTGGTTTAATTGGTGGAAGATCATATGTTCAGATCCTATATGCATATTAATACCCCTCTGATTATGAACATGTTTATGCTTTATGAGTAGTTACTTTTGTTCCTGAGGACATGGGAGAAGTCTTGCTATTAGTAGTCATGTGAATTTGGTATTTGTTCGAAATTTTGATGAGATGTATGTTCTCTCTCCTCTAGTGGTGTTATGTGAACGTTGACTATATGACACTTTACCATTATTTGGGACTAGAGGAAGGCATTGGGAAGTAATAAGTAGATGATGGGTTGCTAGAGTGAAAGAAGCTTAAACCCTAGTTTATGCGTTGCTTCGTAAGGGGTGGATTTGGATCCATATGTTGCATGCTATGGTTAGGTTTACCTTAATACTTTTGTTGTATTTGCGGATGCTTGCAATAGAGGTTAATCATAAGTGGGATGCTTGTCCAAGTAAGGGCAGCACCCAAGCACCGGTCCACCCACATACCAAATTATCAAAGTACCGAATGCGAATCATATGAACGTGATGAAAACTAGCTTGACGATATTCCCATGTGTCCTCAGGAGCGCTTTACATCATATAAGAGTTTGTCCATGCTTGTCCTTGCTACAAAAGGATTGGGCCACCTTGCTGCACTTTATTTACTTTTGTTACTTGTTGCTCATTACAAATTATCCTATCACAAAACTATCTATTACCACTTATTTCAGTACTTGCAAAGAATACCTTGCTGGAAACCGCTTATCATTTCCTTCTGCTCCTCATTGGGTTCGACACTCTTACTTATCGAAAGGACTACGATAGATCCCCTATACTTGTGGGTCATCACCCCCTTCCACTATAATGACCTTGTCATATCGTAGTGGTGCTTAGGAGAAGCCCTGTTGTAACGCCCCGAGACCGATGTGCCAGGTGTCGTCCAGTTATTCGTTGTTGTTGCGTTCTCTTTGCTTGCGTGTCATGCATTGCATATCATGTCATCATGTGCATTTCATTTGCATACATGTTCGTCTCATGCATCCGAGCATTTTCCCCGTTGTCCGTTTTGCAATCCGGCGCTCCGTTCTCCTCCGGTGGTCATTTCTACCTTCTTCTCATGTGTGGGGATTACACATTTTCGGATTGGACCGAAACTTGCCAAGCGGCCTTGGTTTACTACTGGTAGACCGCCTGTCAAGTTCCGTACCATTTGGACTTCGTTTGATGCTCCAACGGTTAACCGATGGACCGAAAAGGCATCGTGTGTGTTGCAGCCCAACACCACTCCATTTTGGCCCAAAACCCACCTAAACCTCCTCCATCATCTTGGTCGTTCGATCACGATCGCGTGGCCGGAAACCGCACCTCATTTGGACTCTCCTAGCTCCCTCTACCTATATAAACACCTCCCCCTCTGAAATTCACGGGCAAACCCTAATTTTTTCCCTCTCCTCGTGCCGCCGGACGAGATCCGAACGGGAGGACACGTCCGACCTGCGCGCCGCCGCCTCCGCACCAATCGCGCTGCGCCACGTGGCACAGCAGCCGCCGCCGCCCCTGAGGCCCGTTCGGCCCAGGGCGGGCCCTCGCCGTCGCCAACTGGGCCGCCGCCTCCACACCGCGCGCGCCGCC
>NC_057809.1:532177572-532190634 GCF_018294505.1 Triticum aestivum | reverse complement strand
GCCATCTTCGCCTACTCCGGTCGCCAGACCTCGCCTCACCGCCGTCCGCGTTCACCGGCGCTGGCGACCGCCCTGCTCCGCCGCCTGGGTCGCCGCCGCCCCGTCCTCGCCGACCTCCTTCGCCGCATGGCCGCACCACCACCTCGCATTCCGGCCACCCCTCTCCCTCAAACTCCGGCGCACCCCGACGAACTTCGGCCATCCTCGAACGCCGCGCCGCTACAGTGCCGGCCCGATCTGGATCTGAGATCCGTTTGCCTTGGTTGACTTTCTACTCCCGAAACCCTAACTTTTATGCCATCTTCATCACATCGTAACTTTGCATCTGTATCTCCGATTCATGCATATAGCATATCAAAATGTTCTTCTCAGAGAGTACATCATTTAATCTCATTGCATCATTTTCATTTGAGTTCATCTTGATGCCCGAAATGCTGTTAGAAGAGTGCTATTTGAGATAATTGTTAGATCTGCTGCTCCAATTAGATATTTGTCATTTTTGCCATGATTTATGTGTGCATGATATGCCCATGAGCTCTACATATGTTTTGTTAAGGGTTTTGCCATCTTTCTAGAGGTGCAACCCATGTATTTTTGTGATGTGTGTGGTGACTAGCACAAGCTTGCAAAGTGGTGCATTCGTTAATGCTGATTTCAGGGACTAAGCATTTCCACTAAGTCCTTGATCTGTTTATCTCATATGGCCATATGTTCATGTTGTTTCCTACTGATCCGTGCCTCTTTTGAGGATGATCAGTAAGGATGTTTTGTTAATCTTGTAGTGCTCTATCCATCCATGTCCTTGTTTGCAATTATGGAGCACCCTAGCTTGAGTCAATCGAGCTCTATTTTTGTCATTTCATGAATCTGGGCAGATTGTCTACTTGTTAGCAATTTTGCCGAGGATGTTGTAGTTGATCCGTGCATGCTATGTTATTGTTCTTGCCATGTCTAGCTTGTATTTTGTGTATTCTTAATGGGTGTATGCTTAGATTGTCATGACTTGCTCTGTAGTGAGTGCATCGAGCTCGTAAACATGCCTACTTGATATCTGTTTTAGCATGTTCCAGTTTTCACTAAGTCTGAGAACTGATTATGTTTTTGCCATGTTCACTTGCTTGCAATTGTATTTTCTGAACCCTTTTGGCTCAAGGTCACTAAGGGACTTTTATTAAGCTCTTTGAGTAGCTCCATGCCATGCTTTACTTTGCCATGTTCATGCCCTGTAGCATATAGTTTTCATGCTCCAAAGTGTGCTACCTGATCTGAAATTCCAGGCTTGTGTTAATTTCACTAAGTCTGAAATCTGTTTACCAAATGCTTTTTTGCCATGCTTGTTTGAACCTGTTAATGGATGAATTGGCTGTAGCTCAGTGTTCATCTTTTGTTAAGCATCATGAATGGATCCTTGCCATGTATTTTGTTGTCATGTTTGAGTGCGGTAGCATGTTCATCTTGTTGCATTTAGATGGTTACTTGCTGTAAATCGCAGAACATGGTCATATTTGAATTGCTTGCCTTTTCCAAACCGTAACTCCGATTCTGGCGTTTTTATATCGTTTTCAAGCGATTTCATCTCATCTTTCCAGTGGCACACTTGGATTTCCAAGTTGAGGCCAGATGCATGCATCTCTTGTCAAATCATGCATATGCATCGCATACCGCATCTTGCATATCATACCATGTTCATGTGTGGTTTGTTTACTATGTTGTGTGCTTCTTTCCGGTGTTTTCTTCTTCGGGTTGGTTCCGGTAACGTTGCGTTTGTGAGGACCCGTTCACCTACGTCCGTTTGTCTTCTTCATGGACTCGTTCTTCTCCCTTGCGGGATTTCAGGCAAGATGATCATACCCTCGAAATCACTTCTATCTTTGCTTTGCTAGATGCTCGCTCTTTTGCTATGCCTATGCTGCGATACCTACCACTTGCTTATCATGCCTCCTATATTGTTGAACCAAGCCTCTAACCCACCTTGTCCTAGCAAACCGTTGTTTGGCTATGTTACCCCTTTGCTCAGCCCCTCTTATAGCGTTGTTAGTTGCAGGTGAAGATTGAAGTTTGTTCCTTGTTGGAACATGGAGATGTTGTTCCTTGTTGGAACATGTTTACTTGTTGGGATATCACAATATATCTTATTTAATTAATGCATCTATATACTTGGTAAAGGGTGGAAGGCTCGGCCTTATGCCTGGTGTTTTGTTCCACTCTTGCCGTCTTAGTTTCCGTCATATCGGTGTTATGTTCCCGGATTTTGCGTTCCTTACGCGGTTGGGTTATAATGGGAACCCCTTGACAGTTCGCCTTGAATAAAACTCCTCCAGCAAGGCCCAACCTTGGTTTTACCATTTGCCACATAGCCTTTTTCCCTTGGGAGTCGCGTATCCCGAGGGTCATCTTTATTTTAAACCCCCGAGCCAGTGCTTGTCTAAGTGTTGGTCCAACCTAGAGCACCATGCAGGGCCATCCCTTGGCAACTTGGGTTACGTCGGCTTCTGTACGCTTAGCTTATCCGGTGTGCCCTGAGAACGAGATATGTGCAGCTCCTATCGGGGTGTCGGCGCATCGGGTGGTCTTGCTGGACTTGTTTTACCATTGTCGAGGATGTCTTGTAGAACCGGGATACCGAGTCTGATCGGAATGTCTCGGGAGGAGGTCTATTCCTTCGTTGACCGTGAGAGCTTGTGATGGGCTAAGTTGGGACACCCCTGCAGGGATTTGAACTTTCGAAAGCCGTGCCCACGGTTATGGGCAAATGGGAATTTGTTAATGTCCGATTGTAGAAAACCTGAAGTTGACCTTAATTAAAATGCATCAACCGCTTGTGTAACCGTGATGGTCTCTTTCCGGCGGAGTCCGGGAAGTGAACATGGTGTTGGAGTAATGCTTGCGCAGGTTGTCCTCTAGTTTCTCGCTCGCGCTTTGCCTCCTCTTCTCGCTCTCTTTTGCGAACAGGTTAGCCACCATATATGCTAGTCGCTTGCTGCAGTTCCACATATTTACCTTGCCTTTCCTATAAGCTTAAATAGTCTTGATCGCGAGGGTGCGAGATTGCTGAGTCCCTGTGGCTCATAGATTACTTCCAAACCAGATGCAGGGCCTGATGATTCCACTTCAGGTGACGCGCTTGAGCTCAAGTGGGAGTTCGACGAGGACTCTCAACGATACTACGTGTCTTTCCCTGATGATCAGTAGTGGTGCCCAGTTGGGGTGATCGGGACCGTGTCGCATGTTGGGTTATCTTTTATTTTGGCGCCGTAGTCGGGACATGAGTGTTTGAATGTTGTAATGCTATTTATGTACTTGATTGACGTGGTGAGTGTAAGCCAACTATGTATCTCCCCTTTTTATTATCTATATTACATGGGATGTTGTGATGATTGCCTAACTTGCGACATTGCTTTCAATGCGGTTATGCCTCTAAGTCGTGCCTCGACACGTGGGAGATATAGTCGCATCGAGGGCGTTACACCTGTTCCGGTAGCATCATCATCACCGTCATCACGCCGTCGTGCTGACGAAGCTCTCCCTCGACACTCTACTGGATCATGAGTTCGTGGGATGTCACCGAGCTGGACGTGTGCATATCGAGGAGGTGGCGTACCTTCGGTGCTAGGATCGGTCGGATCATGAAGATGTTCGACTACATCAACCGTGTTTTCATAACACTTCCGCTTACGGTCTACGAGGGTACTTGGACAACACTCTTCCCCTCTCGTTGCTATGCATCACCATGATCTTGTGTGTGCGTAGGAATATTTTGAAACTACTGCGTTCCCCAACATGCGGCGCCCCCTCCACAGTTTTACACCTCGGTCATATTGTCGTAGTGCTTAGGCGAAGCCCTGCGTCGGTAACTTCATCATCACCGTCAACACGCCGTCGTGCTGACGGGACTCACCCTCGGCCTCAGCTGGATCAAGAGTACGAGGGATGTCACCGAGTTGAACGTGTGCAGATCGCGGAGGTGCCGTGCTTTTGGTACTTGATCGGTTGGATCATGAAGACGTTCGACTACATCAACCGCTTACTAAACGCTTTCGCTTTCGGTCTACAAGGGTACGTAGACACACTCTCCCCTCTCGTTGCTATGCATCTCCTAGATAGATCTTGCGTGATCGTAGGAATTTTTTTGAAATACTGCGTTCCCCAACAATCACATCATTAGAGAATGATGTGATGGACTAGACCCATCCGTTAGCTTAGCACTATGATCATTTAGTTTGTTGCTATTGCTTTCTTCATGACTTATACATTTCCTATGACTATGTGATTATGCAACTCCCGGATACTGGAGGAACACTTAGTGTGCTATCAAACGTCACAATGTAACTGGGTGATTATAAAGATGCTCTATAGGTGTCTCCGATGGTGTTTGTTGAGTTGGCATAGATCGAGATTAGGATTTGTCACTCCGATTGTTGGAGAGGTATCTCTGGGCTCTCTTGGTAATGCACATCACTACAAGCCTTGCAAGCAATGTGACTAATGACTTAGTTGCGGGATGATGCATTACAGAATGAGTAAAGAGACTTGTCGATGACGAGATTGAACTAGGTATGATGATACCAACGATCGAATCTCGGGCAAGTAACATATCGATGACAAAGGGAATAACGTATACCGTTATGCGGTTTGACCGATAAAGATCTTCGTAGAATATGTAGGATCCAATATGAGCATCTAGGTTCCGCTATTGTTTATTGACCGGAGATGTGTCTCGGTCATGTCTACATAGTTCTCGAACCCGTAGGGTCCACACGCTTAACGTTCGATGACGATATGTATTATGAGTTATGTGATTTGATTCACCGAAGGTTGTTCGGAGTCCCGAATGAGATCATGGACATGACGAGGAGTCTCGAAATGGTCGATACATAAAGATTCATATATTGGAAGGCTACATTCGGACACCGGAATGGTTCAGATTGTTTCGGATAAGTTTCGGAGTACCGGGGGTTACCGGAACCCCCCGGAAAGTTATTGGGCCTCATGGGCCTATTGGTGGAAGAGAGGAGGCAGGCCAAGGTGTGGCGTGCGCCCCCCCTCCCCCCTAGCCCAAACCGAATTGGACTAGGGCTAGGGGGGCGGTCCCCCTTTCCTTCTCTTCTTCCTCTCCATCCTTCTTCTCCTACTAGGACTAGGAAAGGGGGAAACCTACTCCTACTAGTGAAGGAAATATGCCCTAGAGCCAGTAATAAAGTTATTATTTATTTCCTTATATCATGATAAATGTATTCATGCTAGAATTGTATTAACCGGAAACATAATACATGTCTGAATACATAGACAAACAGAGTGTCACTAGTATGCCTCTACTTGACTAGCTCGTTGATCAAAGATGGTTATGTTTCCTAACCATAGACATGAGTTGACATTTGATTAACAGGATCACATCATTAGGAGAATGATGTGATTGACTTGACCCATTCCGTTAGCTTAGCACTTGATCATTTAGTTTGTTGCTATTGCTTTCTTCATGACTTATACATGTTCCTATGACTATGAGATTATGCAACTCCCGTTTACCGGAGGAACACTTTGTGTGCTACCAAACGTCACAACGTAACTGGGTGATTATAAAGGTGCTCTACAGGTGTCTCCGAAGGTACTTGTTGGGTTGGCATATTTTCAGATTAGGATTTGTCACTCCGATTGTCGGAGAGGTATCTCTGGGCCCTCTCGGCAATGCACATCACCTAAGCCTTGCAAGCATTGCAACTAATGATTAAGTTGCGAGATGATGTATTACGGAACGAGTAAAGAGACTTTCCGGTAACGAGATTGAACTAGGTATTGAGATGCCGACGATCGAATCTCGGGCAAGTAACATACCGATGACAAAGGGAACAACGTATGTTGTTATGCGGTCTGACCGATAAAGATCTTCGTAGAATATGTAGGAGCCAATATGAGCATCCAGGTTCCGCTATTGGTTATTGACCGGAGACGTGTCTCGGTCATGTCTACATAGTTCTCGAACCCGTAGGGTCCGCGCGCTTAACGCTATGATGACAGTTATATTATGAGTTTATATGTTTTGATGTAACGAAGGAGTTCGGAGTCCCGGATGAGATCGGGGACATGACGAGGAGTCTCAAAATGGTCAATATGTAAAGATCGATATATTGGACGACTATATTCGGACTTCGTAAAGGTTTCGAGTGATTCGGGTATTTTTCGGAGTACCGGAGAGTTACGGGAATTCACCGGGGAGTATATGGGCCTTATTGGGCCATACGGGAATAGAGGAGAGAGGCCAAAAGGAAGGAGGCGCGCGCCCCCCCTCTGGTCCGAATTGGACAAGGGGTGCAGCCCCCTTTTCCTTGTTCCTCTCCCCCTCTTTCCTTCTCTCCTACTCCAACAAGGGAAGGAGGAGTCCTACTCCCGGTGGGAGTAGGACTCCCCCCTTGGCGCGCCCTCCTCCTAGGCCGACCGCCTTCCCCCTTGCTCCTTTATATACAGGGGCAGGGGGCACCTCTAGACACACAAGTTGATCAGTTGATCTATCCCAGCTATGTGCGGTGCCCCCCTCCACCATATTCCACCTCGGTCATATCGTAGCGGTGCTTAGGCGAAGCCCTGCGTCGGTAGCAACATCATCACTATCACCATGCCGTCGTGCTGACGGAACTCTCCCGTGAAGCTCTGCTGGATCGGAGTTCGCGGGACGTCATCGAGCTGAACGTGTGCTGAACTCGGAGGTGCCGTGCGTTCGGTACTTGGATTGGTCGGTTCGTGAAGATGTACGACTACATCAACCGCGTTGTGCTAACGCTTCCGCTTTCGGTCTACGAGGATACGTGGACAACACTCTCCCCTCTTGTTGCTATGCATCACCATAATCTTGCGTGTGCGTAGGAATTTTTTTGAAATTACTACGTTGCCCAACGGTGGCATCCGAGCCAGGTTTTATGCGTTGATGTTATATGCACGAGTAGAACACAAGTGAGTTGTGGGCGATATAAGTCATACTGCTTACCAGCATGTCATACTTTGGTTCGGCGGTATTGTTGGATGAAGCGGCCCGGTCCGACATTACGCGTACGCTTACGCGAGACTAGTTCTACCGACGTGCTTTGCACACAGGTGGCTGGCGGGTGTCAGTTTCTCCAACTTTAGTTGAACCAAGTGTGGCTACGCCCGATCCTTGCGAAGGTTAAAACAACACCAACTTGACAAACTATAGTTGTGATTTTGATGCGTAGGTAAGAACGGTTCTTGCTAAGCCCGTAGCAGCCACGTAAAACTTGCAACAACAAAGTAGAGGACGTCTAACTTGTTTTTGCAGGGCATGTTGTGATGTGATATGGTCAAGACATGATGCTCAATTTTATTGTATGAGATGATCATGTTTTGTAACCGAGGGCAGGAGCCATATGGTTGTCGCTTTATTGTATGCAATGCAATTGCGCTGTAATGCTTTACTTTATCACTAAGCGGTAGCGATAGTCGTGGAAGCATAAGATTGGCGAGACGACAACGATGCTACGATGGTGATCAAGGTGTCGCGCCGGTGACGATGGTGATCATGACGGTGCTTCGGAGATGGAGATGACAAGCACAAGATGATGATGGACATATCATATCACTTATATTGATTGCATATGATGTTTATCTTTTATGCATCTTATCTTGCTTTGATTACCGGTAGCATTATAACATGATCTCTCAATAAATTTCAAGATAAAAGTGTTCTCCCTGAGTATGCACCATTGCCAAAGTTCATCGTGCCCAGACACCACGTGATGATCGGGTGTGATAAGCTCTACGTCCATCTACAACGGGTGCAAGCCAGTTTTGCACACGCAGAATACTCAAGTTAAACTTGACGAGCCTAGCATATGCAGATATGGCCTCGGAACACTGAGACCGAAAGGTCGAGCATGAATCATATAGTAGATATGATCAACATATTGATGTTCACCATTGAAAGCTACTCCATTTCACGTGATGATCGGTTATTGTTTAGTTGATTTGGATCACGTGATCACTTAGAAGATTAGAGGGATGTCTTTCTAAGTGGGAGTTCTTAAGTAATATGATTAATTGAACTTAAATTTATCATGAACTTAGTCCTGGTAGTATTAGCATATCTATGTTGTAGATCAATAGCTCGCGTTTAGCTTCCCTATTTTATTTTTGATATGTTCCTAGAGAAAATTAAGTTGAAAGATGTTAGTAGCAATGATGCATATTGGATCCGTGATCTAAGGATTATCCTCATTGCTACACAGAAGAATTATGTCCTTAATGCACCGCTAGATGACAGGCCTATTGCAGGAGCAGATGCAGACGTTATGAATGTTTGGCTAGCTCAATATGATGACTACTTGATAGTTTAGTGCACCATGCTTAAATGGCTTAAAATCGAGACTTCAAAGACGTTTTGAACGTCATGGACCATATGAGATGTTCCAGGAGTTGAAGTTAATATTTCAAGCAAATACCCGAGTTGAGAGATATGAAGTCTCCAACAAGTTCTATAGCTAAAAGATGGAGGAGAATAGCTCAAGCAGTGAGCATGTGCTCAGATTGTCTGGGTACTACAATCGCTTGAATCAAGTGGGAGTTAATCTTCCAGATAAGATAGTGATTGACAGAATTCTCTAGTCACCATCACCAAGTTAATAAAACTTCATGATGAACTATGATATGCAAGGGATAACAAAAACGATTCCCAAGCTCTTCGTAATGCTGAAATCAACGAAGGTAGAAATCAAGAAAAATATCAAGTGTTGATGGTAGACAAGACCACTAGTTTCAAGAAAAGGGCAAAAGGAAGAAGGGGAACTTCAAGAAGAATGGCAAGCAAGTTGCTGCTCAAGTGAAGAAGCCCAAGTCTGGTCCTAAGCCTGAGACTAAGTGCTTCTACTGCAAAGGGACTGGTCACTGGAAGCGGAACTGCCCCAAGTATTTGGTGGATAAGAAGGATGGCAAAGTGAACAAAGGTATATTTGATATACAGATTATTGATGTGTATTTTACTAGTGTTCATAGCAACCCCTCGGTATTTGATACTGGTTCAGTTGCTAAGAGTAGTAACTCGAAACGGGAGTTGCAGAACGAACAGAGACTAGTTAAGGGTGAAGTGACGATGTGTGTTGGAAGTGGTTCCAAGATTGATATAATCATCATCGCACACTCCCTATACTTTCGGGATTAGTGTTGAACCGAAATAAGTGTTATTTGGTGTTTGCGTTGAGCATGAATATGATTTGATCATGTTCATTGCAATACAGTTATTCATTTAAGTAAGAGAATAAATTGTTGTTCTGTTTACATGAATAAAACCTTATATGGTTACACACCCAATGAAAATGGTTCGTTGGATCTCGATCGTAGTGATACACATATTCATAATATTGAAACCAAAAGATGCAAAGTTAATAATGATAGTGCAACTTATTTGTGGCACTGCCATTTAGGTCATATTGGTGTAAAGCGCATGAAGAAAATCCATGCTGGTGGGCTTTTGGAATCACTTGATTATGAATCAGTTGATGCTTGCGAACCGTGCCTCATGGGCAAGATGACCAAAACGCCGTTCTCCGGTACTATGGAGAGAGCAACAGATTTGTTGGAAATCATACATACAGATGTATGTGGTCCAATGAATATTGAGGCTCGTGGCGGATATCGTTATTTTCTCACCTTCACAGATGATTTAAGCAGATATGGGTATATCTACTTGATGAAACATAAGTCTGAAACATTTGAAAAGTTCAAAAAACTTCAGAGTGAAGTGGAAAATCATCGTGACAAGAAAACAAAGTTTCTACGATCTGATCGCAGAGACAAATATTTGAGTTACGAGTTTGGTCTTCAATTAAAACAATGTGGAATAGTTTCACAAAATCATGCCACCTGGAACACCACAGCATAATGGTGTGTCCATACGTCATAACCGTACTATTATTGGATATAGTGCAATCTATGATGTTTCTTACCGATTAACCATTATAGTTTTGAGGTTATGCATTAGAGACAACTACATTCACATTAAATAGGGAACCATCTAAATCCATTGAGACGACACCGTATGAACTATGGTTTGGCAAGAAACCTAAGCTGTCGTTTCTTAAAGTTTGAGGTTGCAATGCTTATGTGAAAAAGTTTCAACCTGATAAGCTCAAACCCAAATCGGAGAAGTGCGTCTTCATAGGATACCCAAAAGAAAATGTTGGGTACACCTTCTATCACAGATCCGAAGGCAAGACATTCGTTGCTAAGAATGGATCCTTTCTAGAGAAGGAGTTTCTCTCGAAAGAAGTGAGTAGGAGGAAAGTAGAACTTGATGAGGTAACTGTACCTGCTCCCTTATTGGAAAGTAGTTCATCACAGAAATCTGTTCCTGTGACTACTACACCAATTAGTGAGGAAGCTAATGATGATGATCATGTAACTTTAGATCAAGTTACTATCGAACCTCGTAGGTAAACCAGAGTGAGATCCGCACCAGAGTGGTACGGTAATCCTGTTCTGGAGGTCATGTTACTTGACCATGACGAGCCTACGAACTATGAGGAAGCGATGATGAGCCCAGATTCCGCAAAATGGCTTGAGGCCATGAAATCTGAGATGAGATCCATGTATGAGAACAAAGTATGGACTTTAATTGACTTGCCCAATGATCGGCGAGCCATTGAGATTAAATGGATTTTCAAGAGGAAGACGGACACTGATAGTAGTGTTACTATCTACAAAGTTAGAATTGTCGCAAAAAGGTTTTCGACAAGTTCAAGGTGTTGACTACGATGAGAGTTTCTCACTCGTATCTATGCTTAAGTCTATCCGAATCATGTTAGCAATTGCCGCATTTTATGAAATCTGGCAAATGGATAAACAAAACTGCATTCCTTAATGGATTTATTAAAGAAGAGTTGTATATGATGCAACCAGAAGGTTTTTTCAATCCTAAAGATACTAACAAAATATGCAAGCTCCAACGATCCATCTATGGACTGGTGCAAGCATCTCGGAGTTGGAATATACACTTTGAAAATTTGATCAAAGCATATAGTTTTATACAGACTTGCGGTGAAGTCTGTATTTACAAGAAAGTGAGTGGGAGCACTACATCATTTCTGATAAGTATATGTGAATGACATATTGCTGATCGGAGATAATGTAGAATTATTCTGCAAAGCATAAAGGAGTGTTTGAAATGAGTTTTTCAAAGAAAGACCTCGGTGAAGCTGCTTACATATTGAGCATCAAGATCTATAGAGATAGATCAAGACGCTTGATAAGTTTTTTTAATGAGTTCATACCTTGACAAGATTTTGAAGTAGTCCAAAATGGAACAATCAAAGAAGGAGTTCTTGCCTGTGTTACAAGGTGTGAAGTTGAGTAAAACTCAAAACCCGACCACGGCAGAAGATAGAGAGAATGAAAGTCATTCCCTATGCCTCAGCCAGAGGTTCTATAAAGTATGCCATGCTGTGTACCAGACCTATTGTATACCCTGCCCTGAGTTTGGTAAGGGAGTACAATAGTGATCTAGGAGTAGATCACTGGACATTGGTCAAAATTATCCTTAGTGGAATAAGGATAGTTTCTCGATTATGGAGGTGACAAAAGGTTCGTCGTAAAGGGTTATGTCGATGCAAGTTTTGACACTGATCCAGATGACTCTAAGTCTCAATCTGGATACATATTGGAAGTGGGTGCAATTAGCTAGAGTAGCTCCGTGCAGAGCATTGTTGACATAGAAATTTGCAAAATACGTACCGATCTGAATGTGGCAGACCCGTTGACTAAACTTCTCTCACAAGCCAAACATGATCACACCTTAGTACTCTTTGGGTGTTAATCACATAGCGGTGTGAACTAGATTATTGACTCTAGTAAAACCCTTTGGGTGTTGGTCACATGTCGATGTGAACTATGGGTGTTAATCACACGGTGATGTGAACTATTGGTATTAAATCACATGGCGATGTGAACTAGATTATTGACTCTAGTGCAAGTGGGAGACTGAAGGAAATATGCCCTAGAGGCAATAATAAAGTTATTATTTATTTCCTTATATCATGATAAATGTTTATTATTCATGCTAGAATTGTATTAAACGGAAACATAATACATGTGCGAATACATAGACAAACAGAGTGTCACTAGTATGCCTCTACTTGACTAGCTCGTTAATCAAAGATGGTTATGTTTCCTAACCATAGACATGAGTTGTCATTTGATTAACGGGATCACATCATTAGGAGAATGATGTGATTGACATGACCCATTCCATTAGCTTAGCATCCGATCGTTTAGCATGTTGCTATTGCTTTCTTCATGACTTATACATGTTCCTATGACTATGAGATTATGCAACTCCTGTTTACCGGAGGAACACTTTGTGTGCTACCAAACGTCACAACGTAACTGGGTGATTATAAAGGTGCTATACAGGTGTCTTCGAAGGTACTTGTTGGGTTGGCGTATTTCGAGATTAGGATTTGTCACTTTGATTGTCAGAGAGGTATCTCTGGGCCCTCTCGGTAATGCACATCACCTAAGCCTTGCAAGCATTGCAACTAATGAGTTAGTTGCAAGATGATGTATTACAGAACGAGTAAAGAGACTTGCCGGTAACGAGAATGAACTAGGTATTGAGATACCGACGATCGAATCTCGGGCAAGTAACATACCGATGACAAAGGGAACCAACGTATGTTGTTATGCGGTCTGACCGATAAAGATCTTCGTAGAATATGTAGGAGCCAATATGAGCATCCAGGTTCCGCTATTGGTTATTGATCGGAGACGTGTCTCGGTCATGTCTACATAGTTCTCGAACCCGTAGGGTCCGCACGCTTAACGCTACGATGACAGTTATATTATGAGTTTATATGTTTTGATGTACCGAAGGAGTTCGGAGTCCCGGATGAGATCGGGGACATGACGAGGAGTCTCGAAATGGTCGAGACATAAAGATCGATATATTGGACGACTATATTCAGACTTCGGAAAGGTTCCGAGTGATTCGGGTATTTTTCGGAGTACCAGAGAGTTACGGGAATTCGCCGGGGAGTATATGGGCCTTATTGGGCCATACGGGAATAG
>NC_057809.1:532165558-532177384 GCF_018294505.1 Triticum aestivum | reverse complement strand
TTTCCTTGTTCCTCTCCCCCTCTTTCCTTCTCTCCTACTCCAACAAGGGAAGGAGGAGTCCTACTCCCGGTGGGAGTAGGACTCCCCCCTTGGCGCGCCCTCCTCCTAGGCTGGCCGCCTTCCCCCTTGCTCCTTTATATACAGGGGCAGGGGGCACCTCTAGACACACAAGTTGATCAGTTGATCTATCCCAGCCGTGTGCGGTGCCCCCCTCCACCATATTCCACCTCGGTCATATCGTAGCGGTGCTTAGGCGAAGCCCTGCATCGGTAGCAACATCATCACCGTCACCATGCCGTCGTGCTGACAGAACTCTCCCGTGAAGCTCTGCTGGATCGGAGTTCGCGGGACGTCATCGAGCTGAACGTGTGCTGAACTCGGAGGTGTCATGCGTTCGGTACTTGGATCGGTCAGATCGTGAAAACGTACGACTACATCAACCGCGTTGTGCTAATGCTTCCGCTTTCGGTCTACGAGGGTACGTGGACAACACTATCCCCTCTCGTTGCTATGCATGACCATGATCTTGCGTGTGCGTAGGAATTTTTTTGAAATTACTACGTTCCCCAACAACTAGGAGTAGGATTCCCCTCTTGGGCGCGCCCCTTGTAGCCGGCCCTCCTCCTCCTCCCCTCCTTTATATACTGGGGAAGGGGGCACCCCATAGACACACAAGTTGATCTTTAGCCGTGTGCGGTGCCCCACTCCACTGTTTTACACCTCGGTCATATTGTCGTAGTGCTTAGGCGAAGCCCTGTGTCGGTAACTTCATCATCATCATCAACACGTCGTCATGCTGATGGAACTCACCCTCGGCCTCAGTTGGATCAAGAGTACGAGGGACGTGACCGAGCTGAACGTGTGCGGATCGCAGAGGTGCCGTGGGATCGGTACTTGATCGGTTGGATCGCCAAGACGTTCGATTACATCAATCGCGTTACTAAAAGCTTCTGCTTTTGGTCTACGAGGGTACGTAGACACACTCTCCCCTCTCGTTGCTATGCATCTCCTAGATAGATCTTGCATGATCGTAGGAATTTTTTTGAAATATTGCGTTCCCCAACACGTCCCGCGCCTTCGACTTGGGCTTCCTCACCCGATCCGGTGCTGGTGAGGGCACAAGCACCCAGCAGTGCCCGTGGACGCCCTTCGGAGGTAGATGGGTGTGGTGGCCGGGGATAGGCGTAATTGGAGTGAGGCGGAGCGGGCGACACTACCCCCGGTGCTGTGCACTAGACGGGAGGGCCAGACAACGTCGCCCGCACTGGGATGGCGGGCGAAGGAGGGCGGCGAGTCGCTCCGCGAGCTACCGCCTTGATCTAGACGCGAGCGGTGCAAAGCGATGCTGAGAGCGACCGCATCGGCGTCGCTCTCGTTGCCGCCGGAGCCGAGAGCTGCTGCGGTCATCCGCCATGGATCATATATGGAGAGGAAGCGATGTATTTGGAAAAAGAGTGGACAGAGAGAGTTGAGTGGACTAGGTGGACCGTGATCTAGGGTTCATGAGAGTGGATAGGCAGACATAAGCATGGGTCATCTACAACCTTTACTTTATCTGGTCGGTCCTATAAGGTTGATTTAGGGAACCTTCATTTGCTGTTGTTGGAACCATCCGCTCGGTTTTTGAAAGGTCCTAACCAGTTTTATTTTTTTGTCCTCTTTTTGTTGTGTTTTTATCAACATGTCTTTATTGGTTTTTTATTTTTCCTTTTTTTCATGTTCTTTTGTTATTATTTTTAATCATTTTTAAAATATATTTTGACTTTTTCAGTACACGGTGAACACTTATTAGATACACGTTGAATATTTTTTAAATGCATGTTGAACATTTATTTGATTACATATTTAACATTTTTCAAAAGCACATTAAACACTTTTTAAATACACGGAGAGTCTTTTTTAATCACACGTTGATCATTTTTAGAAATTGTCATGAGTATTTTTCTTAAAATGTGTGAAGATTTTATAAAATACTATGAATCTTTTTTAAAAGTTATTAACATTATCTATATGTTATGGGCATTTTCTTCAAATTACGCGAACAAATTTTAATATTGTATAAACATTTTTTA
This sequence comes from Triticum aestivum, assembly GCF_018294505.1. Classification (NCBI taxonomy): domain Eukaryota; kingdom Viridiplantae; phylum Streptophyta; class Magnoliopsida; order Poales; family Poaceae; genus Triticum; species Triticum aestivum. The sequence continues at coordinate 532,175,312 of NC_057809.1, read as the reverse complement.
AAATTTATTAGCATATTTTTTAATGCGTCAATATTTTTATTGTCATGGGAATTTTTTTAAACGGAATGAACATTTTTTGCAAGTAACAAGCACTTTTTTCATATTTTAGTGGACATTTTAAAGATATCAGGAACAGAATCAAGTAACAAGCACTTTTTTCATATTTTAGTTGGTGAGCGTATCTTTGTGAGCCTTGCAACGATCACCTGTGGATGGGCTGAGAGCGTGCTGCGCTCCCTTCGGTTTTTTCTTTTTTATTTTTTCGCACATGTTTTCTGCTTTTTAAATTATTTTTTCTGGTTCTTCGGCTTTTTGGTTTTCCACCTGTCTTTCTTAGTTTTGGACAAAAAAGTTTCCAAATATTCTTTTGAGCGAAAAAATGTTTTGTTGCTTCCGCAAAAAGCAACGTTTTGCTTTCGCGAGAGGCCCAGTTTTGCTGTCACAAGAGGCATGGACGAGCCTCTCGGAAACGAAAAAATGTTTTCATTTTTTTCCTTCCGCAAGAGGCATGGTTTTGCTTTCACGAGAGGCACAGTTGTCCTTTCGTGAGAGGTACGGCCGCGCCTGTCGTAAACAGAAAAACAAATGTGTTTCTATTTTTTTGCTTCCGCGAGTGGACGTGCCACTTGGGAACGGAAAATATATTTTTTCTGTTTGATTTTCCTTCCGCGAGAGGTACGCCGCCCGGAAACAGAAAACACATTTTTTTTCCTTTTCTGAAAGGCATGGTTTTGCTTTCGTGAGAGGCATGGTTGTGCTTTCGCGAGAGGCACGGCCATGTCTCTTTCGGAAAGAGAAAAAAACAGTGCCCCTGGTTTGGTTTTTTGTTCGGTTTTTTCGTCCTTTTTTTGTGAAAAAATGTTCGTTAAAACTTACCAATATGAAATCTAGTTTTGAAGACCTCGACGCGAGAAATCCAACAGTGAAAACGGTTCGAGATTTGAACGCACTATTTAAAAGATTAAATATTTTGAATAAACAGACTTACGGAAAAAAGAAAAACTCTCATGTTATGGCTAGTGACATATATACAGCATGCCACTCGTTACGACCTGAGAAAACGGGAGCGATCGGGAGCGATCTTTGCAAGAAATACTTCTCAATTACTTTTTTTAGGGAAATACTCCTCAATTACTGATTTCACGACTGGGAGCGGTTCAGTCAACTGGCGCCCGCTAGCGCACCATGTGGACCGGTCCAGAAACACGCAGGTGATTTGTAGCGCGAAAAAAATCCAAAATAAAATTCTCAGCTGAGGATTCGATCTCGCACCGATGAGATGCACAGTGCATTACTACTCGACCTACACCGATGAGATGCACCGATGAGATGATTACAGCGGAGTGTTTAAAATGTAGCCGTGCTATTTGCACATACATTTCAGAAAAAATGAGATTTTTTTGGAAAAAATCAAACGGAATTCTAAAAAAATCCTGAATTAGGAAAAAGCTCATCAAATTTTTAAAAAGTTCGTCAAATTTGAAAAAAAATTCATCAAGTTTGAAAGAAGAGTTCATCGAATTTGATCAGTCTCACCTTTGAAAAGTTCATCGAATTTGATTTTTTTTAAAGAAGAGTTCATCAAATTTTTAAAAAAAGTTCATCAAATTTGAAAAAGGAAATTCTTTGTTTTTGTCACTCTAGTTTTTGCCCACTTTGCTTATGCCACTCTAGAATTTGACATCGCACTTTTGCCATTCTTAGCTTTTGACAATACATCACAAATGCCATTCAGTGGCAAAAACAATAATTTTTCATTTCACTTTTGCCACTTTTAGGTTTTGCAATGTATCACATTTGCCACTCCGAAATTTTTGCTTTTGTCACTGATTGGCAAAATTGATATATTGTCAAAAGTTAAGAGTGGCAAAAGTAAAATGTTAAATTCTAGAATGGCATAAATAAAGTGGGCAAAAACTAGAGTGGCAAAAACAAAGTTTTCCCTTTGAAGAAAAGTTAATCAATTTTGAAAGAAGAGTTCATCAAATTTGAAAAAAGTTTATCGAATATGAAAAAGTTCATTGATTTAAAAAGAAAGTATATTAGATTTGAAAAAGTTCATTGATTTTGAAAGAAAATTTTGTCGAATATGAAAAAAGTTCATCAACTTTAAGGAAAGTTCATCAAGTTTAGAAAAAATCATCAATTTCAAAAAAAAGTTCATCATTTTTTTAAAAAATAATCTAATTTTAAAAATTCATCAATTTACAAAAAAGGTTCACAAAATTTAAATAAAAACTGCCCATTAAATAAAATAAAAAAGAATGATCATAAAAGGATAAAAAACGAAAAGAACTGAAGAACTTTTTTTTAGACAATCTCGCGAAACTTTATTAACCCGTCATAATATTTACAGGGACGAAATGAAGATCTCCCTGCTGGCCTAACCAAACATGACGGCCAACCGCGAGGGAGAGAGAATGTTTCGCTAGATTGTGAGTTTCATAGTTTGAGCTCCTAAATTCATGACCTATATTACATGACAAAAAACTAGACGAATGGTCTGATATCTCATGAAGAACAGCTCCATAAGTAGCTAGCTTGCCATGATGCAGATCATCAACCACCACCTTGCAGTCAGAGGCAACCTGTATATGTCGTGCATATAGATCATCCGCTAAGGAGAGAGTTTCTCTTATAGCTAAGGCTTCGAGCATTTGAGGATTTGTGATGTGCTTAAAAACGATCGCCGAGGCTCCCAGAAAAGTGCCATGTTGGTCTCTACAGACCGCACCCACTGCACCATGCCATGTGGCGTAGGTTTGCACGAGCGGGCTGATGGCTGGGTGGTTAGAGCGTTGCCCTACAATGAAGGGGTCGCGAGTCGCTAGGAAATCTGGCTGAAGGGTCTGAGGTAATTGGGCCAGCCCGTTCGCGCGCACTAATATAGTAAAAGAGAACATGCAAGGTTGAACCAAGGATCAATCCCTGGCCGCGAGGAATATCAAATGGAGCCGCTAGTCACTACAACCACATTCCATTCATGGTCAGTACCAGGGGCCGACCTGCTTTATGCCATTAGAGTCGTCTTTTTCTTCTTTTTTCGTTTTCTTTACTCAGTGTTCACAATTTTCTTTCTTTCTTTTATTTTTTATTCTGTTTTCTTCTCCGTTTTTCATCATTTTTCATTTTTTTTTCATTTTGTTTCTTCCTTTTTTCTTTTATTTGGTTTCTATTTTTGGTTTTTCTTTTGTTTCTTTGGTTATTATTCTAAATGTTTCTTTATATGTGAACAAAAATTTTCTAATACATGTCTAACATTTTCACAATATTTTTTTTACATTTTTAAAAACTGGTCAAAAAAAGTCTATACGCACTTAACACATTCCAAAAGGTTGATTAACATTTTTTAAAATACTTGTTCAACATTTTTTTTATTAAATTCTTGATTAACATTTTCTATATACATGATCGAAAATTTTCATAATTTTTTGGTCAACATTTTTTCTATACATTAACATTTTGTTCAAATGTTTGCTTATTATTTTTCAAATACTTGAACAACCTTTGTTTTCAATTGCTTGTTTAACATTTATATTTACATGATAATTTTTTTTAACAAATGACTGAAAGATTTTCTATACACATTTAACAAATTTCAAATGCTTGATAAACATTTTTAAAATACTTGTTCCAAGTAATGAAATGCTTGATTATAATTTTAAAATACATGATTAAAAGTTGTATACACATTTTTAATGCATTTTTCATATACATGATAAATAGTTTCTCTATACACATTCAATATTTTTCAAATGCTTGTTCAACATTTTTTCAAATATTTTGATAGTGTGTGTTTTTGGTAATATATATATAATCTTTTAAAGAATATGCAAAAGAAAGAAATAAATCGAAAATGAAAGAGAAAAAGTAAAACAAAAACAGAAAAAAGATGTTGCATCCCGCGCTCCCGTGTTCCTGCCCCTCTAGCTAAAGGTGAGACATAGTGGCGCCCACCTTCTGTACCGCTCGTGATACGCTAGCGATCGAGCAAGCGTGCACATCCTCCCCTTGAGCGGGCCGGGACGCCCCTGCTGATTTTGATTCGTTTTGTTTCACATCTTATTTTCTCGCATAGAATAATTTGGGATTCCCAAAAAGTTCAAAATTTCAATAACTTGAATTTTGGAACAAATATTCCTGAATTCATTAAATTTTGAGGATTTCCAAAAATTGTACATGAAGTTTAACAAAAAAAATTGAATTCAAAAAAATCACGAGTTTCTGGAAAAAATGGTTCACAAAAAATGATCGTAAATTTTAAAAATGTTCATCACCTCAAAAGATGTTCATCGATTCAAAAAATGTTCACAATTTTCAAAAGTGGTTCATAATTTCAAAAACAAATGTTCATAAAAAATAAATGTAATTTTATGATTTTTAAAAATATTCATGCTTTCATAAATAATGTTCGTGAATTCAGAAAATGTTCAGGATTGAAAAAAGATGTTCATGAACTTAAGAAATGTGCATATTTTGAAAATGGCTAGGTTTGTCTAAAAGAGTCTAGTCTCGCAATTAGGAAAGAAAAGGAGAACAATTTACCAACAGTGATAATTGGCCGGCCTAAGAATGAAGCAACATCGGCTACGCAATGTTGCTACTTGCAATATGCAAGGGGACCTTCTATACCGCACGTGACGCGCTAGCGAACGAACCAGCGTGCATGTCCGCCACTTGAGCGGCCCGGGACGCCCCTCCTGTGTTTTCTTCCTTGGAATAATTCGGGATTTCAAAAAAGTGTATTTTGGAAAAACATTCGTGAATTAAATAAATGTTCAAGATCTTCAAAAAATCGTCACATATTGAGAAAATGTTCATGAAGTTGAACAAACAAACTGCTAATTCAAAAAAATCATGAGTTTTTAAAAAATAGTTCAGAAAAAATGATTGTGAATTAAAAAAATATTCGCAATTCAAAAGATGTTTGCTGATACAAAAAATGTTCTCCGGTTCAGAAAATGTTCACAAGTTGTAAAAATGATTTGTAATTTTTAAAAAATGTTCGAAAAGATAAAAAATATGTTCGTGATTTTTACAAATGTTTACAGTTTTATAAATAGTTTTTTTGATATAAAAAAATGTTCACGATTTGAAAAAGATGTTCATGAACTGAACAAACATTCATGGTTGCGGAAATATTTTGTGAATTCAAAAAAATTTCATGATTTCAAAAAGTATTCATGAATTTGAAAAGATATTCACGGTAGCACAAGAAAAAGAAAAAAAATGAAAAACTTAAAATTAGAAAGAAATAAATAATCAGAAGAGAAAACAATGAAAACCCCGGTCAGGGAAGGTTCTAGAACCTTTAAAAAATTGGTATGTGGAGGAATCCAGAATGGGCCGGCCCAGAAGAGGATCACGTGCACGAGAGAGGGATGCGCTAGGTTGCCACGTAGCGACCTTTGCGTCGAATATGATTGCTCATATACGAGGTCTAGGCGAGCAACTATCAAGCCTCGAGAAGTTTATGAAGCGTGCTCCGTATACTTTATGGGGCTACCGATACGATGTAGCAGATAGAGTTGCTTTTTTTTAACACAGTTTGACACAAATGTTCGGACATATACATATATATCCTTTCCCGTATCTTTATATTGCTGTATATGCTTGGTGGCTTACTAAATAGATTGTTTCCTAGCATACGTTGCCTTGAGCTTACTTGCCATATAGGTTGTGTTCACGTAGTTGCATATCTAAAGAACCTATTTTATGTGCATATCCTTAAAATTGATAATTAAATTAAAAATTTATAGTCTCCTATTCAAACACCCCCCCTTCTCCCCTAGCCGATCGTATCAATCCTTTCTATTGGTATTAGAGCTTTTGCTTGTCAATTGTTATTTTTTCTAATTGTTTTGGATGAGGATTATGATTGGTCCGGTTTCACGAATCTCTTCCTGAGCTCCAGTCCCATGGAAGGTGTGGTTTCTTCATGGTGGTTTGACCTGGGGCATGAAATCCCTACGGTAAATCGAAGAAAGTTTGATGGAACAATGGCCTGTTAAACATTGTAATGTATGTCACGGTATTGTTATGAACCGTGATTAGCTTAGGGCATATGCATGTGTTGTATATTGTTAGGATAGGTTAGGTTGTTGAGATATGATCCTATAGTTAGCTTGGAGATCAATCCACACCTAACCTAATCCTAACTACTTGTAAGCCGCCGGCCTAGGCCTCTTTATAACACGCAACGCGCCCCTGCACAATGCATGCGCTTCCAGCTATTTTCACATGGTATACAGAGCCTAGTTCTTCCATCTCATCTAGGTTATGTCATCTTCCTCCTCCTCCCTCGCCATGGCCATGCCCTCGCTTGCCTCGCTCGGCCACACCATCATAGAGAAACTTACGCGTGACAACTTCCTGGTGTGGAAGGTCCAAGTCCTCCTGCACGTCAGGGCCGCGGTGATGATGGGCTACCTTGATGGCTCGATCAAGGAACCCGCTGCCGTCATTGTCACCGAGAAGGAAACCAACGGGAAGAAGGAGACCGTTGAGATACCCAATCCAGAGCATGCGATCTGGGTTACCCAAGACCAACAGGTCCTTACTTTTCTGCTTGCATCGTTGTCTCGCGAAGTGCTAATGCAGGTGTCCAACCACACCACGGTCGCGGGCGTTTGGCAAGCTCTGGTAGAAAGCTTCTCCACGCAATCCAGGGCGCGCCAGATTCAACTCCGCTCGGTCATCGGCAACGCCCGCAAGGGTGATCTCTCTGCTTCCGCTTACTTCACGAAGATGAAGGGGCTAGCGGATGAACTTGCTACTGCAGGAAAGCCCCTGGATGAGGACGACATCGTCTCGCACATCCTCGAGGGACTCATGCACGAGCCCGACTACAACGGGTTTGTCACCTCCATCTCCACGCACGCTGCCACCGATCGGCCGATCGGTCTCAGCGAACTTTTTTCGCTACTGCTGTCTGTGGAGGCCCGGATCGCTGCCCAGCACGCTGCCTACACCGCTCACCACTCCGCCAACCTAGCTGCAAAGGGTGGTCGTGGCCGTTACGGCGGCGGTCAGGGCGGCGGACGCGGTGGTTACGACGGCGGCAACTACTCCGACAACTCAGGCAATGGTGGCGGAGGTGGTGCGCCGCGTCAACAGGGAGGTGATCGCGGTGACCGTGAACACTGCCAAATCTGCAAGGAAGAGGGCCACGGTGCGTGGCGCTGCAAGAAATAGTTCCACAAAAGCTTCAACAACAACGTCCGCAACCCCGCTGGAAGTGGCGGTGGTGGTGGACGCGGCAATGGTGGGCATGGTGGCGGGGGCGGGGGCGGCAACTCTCGCGCTGCTAATTCTGCCCACTCCTACGGCGTGGATACTAACTGGTATCTGGATATTGGTGCCACGGACCACGTCACAGGCGAACTGGAGAAGCTAGCTGTCCGCGGTCGCTACACCGGCACCGACCAAATCCACACGGCTAGTGGTCAAGGTATGGATATAGAGCATACTGGTCATTCAGTACTATCTACTCCCTCCGGTTCCTTGCACTTGAACAATATTCTCCATGCTCCTAGTGCCGATCAAAGCCTCCTTTCTGCCTATAATCTTATGCGTGATAATGATGCCTTTATTGAGCTTCACCCTGAATTCTTTCTTGTTAAGGATCAGGCTACCCGGAGAACAATTCTGCAAAACAAGAGTAGATGGGGTTTGTTCCCCGTGACCGGACGGCAAAGTGCCCCTCAACGTCAAGTCCTTGCGGCCATCAAGCCATCCACCCCGCGGTGGCACAAGCGCCATGGCACCCCGCTCTTTCGGTAGTCCAAAATATTCTCCGTGACTTCAATCTTCCTGTCTCCAATAAACAAGACCATTTCCTGGTGTGTGATGCATGTCAGATGTCCAAGAGCCATCAGTTACCTTACTCTCGTTCAACTAGTGAGTCTACAGCTCCTTTAGAGCTCGTTTTTTCAGATGTTTGGGGTCCCGGACCCGTTTCTGTAGGAAGACAGAAATACTATGACAGTTTTATCGATGATTTTAGCAAGTTTAGCTGGATATATTTGCTCAAAAATATATCTGATGTCTTTGAGAAATTTCGTCTCTTTCAAACTCATGTTGAACGTCTCTTTGATCGCAAGATTATTGCCATGCAAACCGATTGGGGTGGGGAGTACCAACGGTTGAACTCTTTTTTTGAACGCATTGGCATCACACTGAAGAAAATATGCCCTAGAGGCAATAATAAAGTTATTATTTATTTCCTTATATCATGATAAATGTTTATTATTCATGCTAGATTTGTATTAACCGGAAACATAATACATGTGTGAATACATAGACAAACAGAGTGTCACTAGTATGCCTCTACTTGACTAGCTCGTTAATCAAAGATGGTTATGTTTCCTAACCATAGACAAAGAGTTGTTATTTGATTAACGGGATCACATCATTAGTTGAATGATCTGATTGACATGACCCATTCCATTAGCTTAGCACCCGATCGTTTAGTATGTTGCTATTGCTTTCTTCATGACTTATACATGTTCCTATGACTATGAGATTATGCAACTCCCGTTTGCCGGAGGAACACTTTGTGTGCTACCAAACGTCACAACGTAATGGGTGATTATAAAGGTGCTCTATAGGTGTCTCCAAAGGTACATGTTGGGTTGGCGTATTTTGAGATTAGGATTTGTCACTCCGATTGTCGGAGAGGTATCTCTGGGCCCACTCAGTAATGCACATCACATAAGCCTTGCAAGCATTGAAACTAATGAGTTAGTTGCGAGATGATGTATTACGAGACGAGTAAAGAGACACGCCGGTAACGAGATTGAACTAGGTATTGAGATACCGACGATCGAATCTCGGGCAAGTAACATACCGATGACAAAGGGAACAACGTATGTTGTTATGCGGTCTGACCGATAAAGATCTTCGTAGAATATGTAGGAGCCAATATGAGCATCCAGGTCCCGCTATTGGTTATTGACCGGAGACGTGTCTCGGTCATGTCTACATTGTTCTCGAACCCGTAGGGTCCGCACGCTTAAGGTTTCGATGACAGTTATATTATGAGTTTATGAGTTTTGATGTACCGAAGGAGTTCGGAGTCCCGGATGAGATCGGGAACATGACGAGGAGTCTCGAAATGGTCGAGACGTAAAGATCGATATATTGGACGACTATATTCGGACATCGGAAAGGTTCTGAGTGATTCGGGTATTTTTCGGAGTACCGGATAGTTACGGGAGAAGCAATGGGCCTTGATGGGCTTTAGTGGGAAGAGGAGAAAGGGCTAAGGGGCTGCTGCACCCCCCCTACCCTCTGGTCCGAATTGGACTAGGAAAAAGGGGGGCGGCCACCTTTCCTTCTCCTCTACTTCCTTCTCTGTAACGCCCGGATAATCTTGCTACAGTAATCCCACGCTAATCATGGCACGTCATCCCGATTACTATTGCTATCCTCGCAATAATTCGAAACCGTTCAAATTCAAAATTCAAATTGATGAAAACAATAAAAGTTTTCAAAAATTAAAATAAAATTGTTCGGTGGTTGACGAATATTACAAAAGGTAATTATAGTGCAACAGACATATTTTTATAAAATGGCTAAATGGATTAAATAATTTAAACAGAAAAGAAATAATAAAAGAAAATACAAAAGGAAAGAAAAACAGAAAATCAAAAAGAAAAAAAAGAGAACACCCCCTCCCCCCCCACTGGGCTTCGGCCCAGCAGGCCACCGGGCCGCCTGGCAAACCCACCCCCTCTCTCCTTATTCCCCCCCG
>NC_057809.1:532156043-532164934 GCF_018294505.1 Triticum aestivum | reverse complement strand
GCCGTCGCCGCCGCCGGCAAGCCTGCGCCCCGGCTCGCCGTGCCCCCCCTTCCCCGTTGGCCGCGGACGGGCGCCCGCTGCGCCAGTTCGGGCGGGTGCCCAGCGCCCGCCAACACCGAAACCACTCTGGCCACTAGTGCCAATGACATGGGGGCCCCACGGCCCCAGAACGTTTTATTAAAAAAAGAAATTAAAATTAATAATAATAAAAATAATTAATTAATTAATTAAGGAATTAATTAAGTTAATTAATCATAATTAGATTAATCAAATTAACTAATTAGTCTAATTAAACTGTGATTAGTTTAGCTAAAACCTGATTAGCCTAAACAGGGTATGACAGGTGGGCCCCGCGGGACCCACACGTCAGTTTGACCAGTCAACGCCCCTGTTGACTGCTGACGTCATGCTGACATCATGATGACGTCAGCAAACACTGTTTTGGATAAGGTTGGATTTAAATGAATAAATAAAATCAGAAAATGATTTAAATCTTTAGAAAACCATATCTTTTAATCCGTAACTCGGATGAAAATACTTTCTACATGAAAGTTGCTCAGAACGACGAGACGAACCCGGATACGCAGCCCGTTCGTCCACCACACACCTCTAACATACCAAGCACGCAACTTTCTCCCTCCGGTTCATTTGTCCGAAAACGCGAAACAACGGGAATACTTTCCCGGATGTTTCCCCCCTTCGTCGGTATCACCTACTACCGCGATTGGGCACACCTAGCATCGTTACTTGTCATGTCATGCATCGATATGCATTTGTTTGCATTGTATTCATTGTTTCTTCCCCCTCTTCTCTCCGGTAGACTACGAGACCGACGCTGCTGCTGCCCAGTTCGACTACGGAGTTGACGACCCCTCTCTCTTGCCAGAGCAACCAGGCAAGCCCCCCCCCCTTGATCACCAGATATCGCCTATTCTACTCTATACTGCTTGCATTAGAGTAGTGTAGCATGTTACTGCTTTCCGTTGATCCTATTCTGATGCATAGCCTGACATTGTTGCTACATCTGTTGATACCTTACTTGCAATCCTAAATACTTAGTATAGGATGCTAGTTTATCATCATTGGCCCTACATTCTTGTCAGTCTGCCTTGCTATACTATTGGGCCGTGATCACTCGGGAGGTGATCACGGGTATATAATATACATACTTACATACTATACAGATGGTGACTAAAGTCGGGTCAGCTCGAAGAGTACCCGCGAGTGATTCACGGATTGGGGGCTGAAAGGACCTTTGTCCCGACGGCCCTCTGTGTGGATCTTTGTGGCGGAGCGATAGGGCAGGTTGAGACCGCCTAGGAGAGAGGTGGGCCTGGCCCTGTTCGGCGTTCGCGGATAATTAACACGCTTAACGAGATCTTGGTATTTGATCTGAGTTGGCTACGAGCCTATACGCACTAACCATCTACGTGGGAGTAGTTATGGGTATCCCGACGTCGTGGTATCAGCCGAAGCACTTCGTGACGTCAGCGACTGAGCGGCGCGCGCCGGGTTGGACCGCGTTAACGCAACTTCCTTTGTAATGGAGGTTGCTAGGTCTCCTCACCGGCCGCGTACGCAACGTGCAGGTGTGCTCAGGGCGATGGGCCCAGACCCCTGCGCGCTTAGGTTTAGACCGGCGTGCTGGCCTCTCCGTTGAGCCTAGGTGGGGCTGCGACGTGTTGATCTTCCGAGGCCGGGCATGACCCAGGAAAGTGTGTCCGGCCAAATGGGATCGAGCGTGTTGGGTTATGTGGTGCACCCCTGCAGGAAAGTTAATCTATTCGAATAGCCGTGATCTTCGGTAACAGGACGACTTGGAGTTGTACCTTGACCTTATGACAACTAGAACCGGATACTTAATAAAACACACCCTTCCAAGTGCCAGATACAACCGGTGGTTGCTCTACCTCAGGGATACGAGGGGAGGATCGCCGGGTAGGATTATGCTATTTGGAGATGCTACTGGAGATGCTACTTGGAGATGCTACTTGGAGGACTTCAATCTACTCTCTTCTACTTGATGCAAGACGGTGGTTGCGAGAAGCGTAGTCTTCGACAGGATTAGTTATCCCCCTCTTATTCTGGCATTCTGCAGTTCAGTCCACTGATATGGCCTCCTTACACATATACCCATGCATATGTAGTGTAGTTCCTTGCTTGCAAGTACTTCGGATGAGTACTCACGGTTGCTTTCTCCCCCCTTTTTCCCCCTTTCCTTTCTTTCTGGTTGTCGCAACCAGATGCTGGAGCCCAGGAGCCAGACGCCACCGTCGACGACGACCCCTACTACACTGGAGGTGCCTACTACTACGTGCTGCCTGCGGATGACGACCTGGAGTAGTTTAGGAGGATCCCAGGCAGGAGGCCTGCGCCTCTTTCGATCTGTATCCCAGTTTGTACTAGCCTTCTTAAGGCAAACTTGTTTAACTTATGTCTGTACTCGGATATTGTTGCTTCCGCTGACTCGTCTATGATCGAGCACTTGTATTCGAGCCCTCGAGGCCCCTGGCTTGTATTATGATGCTTGTATGACTTATTTATGTTTTAGAGTTGTGTTGTGATATCTTCCCGTGAGTCCCTGATCTTGATCATACACGTTTGCGTGCATGATTAGTGTATGATTGAATCGGGGGCGTCACAAGTTGGTATCAGAGCCGACTGCCTGTAGGAATCCCCCTCCCACACTCCTTGGCCGAAGTCGAGTCTAGACATTACAAAAACTTTTACTAACTTGGATGTGTGCCTTACGGGCCCACGTCGCCATCGGGTGGTACTAGGATCTTTTACTCCTCGACCTTTACTCTGGGACTCTGAACTCTTTTCTACTCGGGTTAAACGAATTTACTAACTCTGACATTAGGATCCCGTTACCACGTTCACCCCGAAGTTGGATAAGCCATAGTTATTCTGTAGGATAGCATTTTGAATAGTGCCCATGTTGTCATTTGACTCCATTGAAACATCTTTGTTTTCAGATGGAACCCACGAGGCAGGTCGTGCGCCACACTGCGGCCATTGGTGCCTCAGGATCACCTGCTGTGCTAGCTGATATGATGACCTATCTGGGTTATCGCTGGCACCCTGAGTACACCGTCTACGAGGAGTACCAGGACTTTAACCAGGAGCAGTACCGTGCCATCGTCCACCTCTACTCTCGGGAGTATGAGTCCACTACCGTGCTGCACACCGCTCATGGTGTTGGAGTGACCATCGAGATGGCAGTCCACGATGCGGCTCATGCTGCTCTGACACGTCTTCGTGGAGAGTATCAGGCGTTGGACACTTCCCCTTTCAGACACATCCCTATCGCATCTGACGTTGGCGCGGAGGGATACTACACTGCCGCCTACTCCACCGTCACCCGAGAGCCCTTCCACCATCAGCGCCTGGTTCTGCATGCTGATGGGCTGGACCGAGCTAACAGAGCTCTTCGCCACGAGTTGTACACCACTCGTCAGCACCTTTACAGGGCTCTGACGCGGTTGCACCCCTTTGTCCGGTCTGGACAGCTGCCGCGTTCTGCGATCTACCCAGCCAGGACCGTGATGCCCCACGGTGTCGGATGGCCAGAGGTGGGAGGCTACTCTCCCGCACTTGGTCCTCTTCTGCCACCTGAGCGTCGGGTTCTACGCCAGGGTATCCGCGGCCCCCAGGCCACTGACGTGGAGGACTATCCGTTGCCTCACTACCAGCTGTCAGGTTACAGCTACCTTCACAGTACCTCCTGGGACTGATGTAGTCTTGCTCATTAGTATTAGATGCATTCGCGAGCCTGCGTGCCGCCTATAATGACTTAGTCTATGTACTGAACTCTGTGTACTGAGCTCTATGTCCGACCCCTTTTGTAAGTTATGCCGACTATCTATGTGGTATCTGTCGTGCTCCTTTCATTATGCATGTTTCATCATGAATGATTCTTGTCTATGCAAAATTCTCAATACTGAACTACCCCTGTTATATACTAGCAGGATGGTTAGACCAGCTGGTCGTGGTCGTGGTGGCAACTTCCCACCACCGCCTGAGTACATGGCTGGTATGATCCAACAGCTTGAGATGAATCGCCAGTTCATGGAAAACATGATGGCTCAGTTTCCTCGCCCCAATATGAACCAACATCCAAACACAACAACTCTGCAGGATTTCATACGCCTCAACCCAAGTGTGTACCGCAGCTCAACCCAGCCGCTGGATGCTGATGACTGGCTCCATGACATCACCTATGAGATGGAGTCTGCTGATGTAGCCCCTGCCAGCTATGTCACCTTTGCTTCCTTCTTCCTGAAAGGACCCGCAGCTCAATGGTGGACAGCCACAGGCGCACTCTGCCTGTTGGAACCATCATCACCTGGCCAGACTTCCAGGCTGCTTTCCGCGCCCGCTTCATTCCTCAAGGAGTCATGGACCGGAAGAAGCGTGAGTTCTGCAACCTCACCCAGGGCAACAAAACTGTGGAAGCTTATTAGCGCGAATTTCTGGATTTATCCCGCTATGCTGAAGAAGACATTGCAACTGATGCTCGCAGACAGGAGAAGTTCCGTGAAGGCCTTCAAGCTGACATCAAGCTCGCACTTCTAGTGCATGACTTTGCCGATTTCGCCATCTTGGTGAACAAGGCCATCAATGTCGAGACTGGTCTGCAGGAACACCAAAGCTCTCAAAGGCGCAACCGTGACACGGGCTCATCTTCGGGCCCGCCCTCGCAGAAGCGTAAGATATGGATCCCGAACATCATGTACCGTCCAAATGCACCTGCCCCAAGGCAGTCTTATGCTGCACCTCGTCTGCCTACTGCTCCAACTAGGCAGCCAAGACTTCCAGCTCCACCACCCGGAGCACCTGTTCCCACTCCCAATAATGGTCTGTGCTAGAAGTGTGGTCAATCAGGTCACCTTGCCAGGAACTGCTATCAGAATCAAAAACAGAATCAACTGGCCCTTCCAGCTACTGGCCGTGGAAACAACCAGGCCCGCAACAACAATGCCAAGTCTTATGGCCGTGTTCATGCCAACCACATTGATCTGAATGAAGCTCAAGACCAGCCTGCTACTGTGATGGGTACACTCCTCGTAAATTCAGTACCAGCATCCGTTTTATTTGATACAGGTGCATCGCATTCATTCATGTCCGAAGATTTTGCATACAAGCACGATGTTAAATTTGAGCAGATGAACACTTCGGTAGTGGTAAAAAACCCCGCGGGACAATATCAGACCTCCATGGTTGGCATTGACGTCCCTGTGGAAATCGAAGGGTTGGAGTTTCGTGCCTCGCCCATTATACTGAAGTCGTCTAACATTGACCTCATTTTGGGAATGGATTGGTTAAAGGCGCATACTGCTTCTATCGTTTGCGCCACTAAGACCGTCCATCTGCTACACCCTTCTGATGAAATAATTAGCTATGATGCTCATCTGGTTCGGAATGCCGATGCCAGACTTTATGCCTTAAACGCATTGAACGCTGCACCACTCGAGGGCATTGAAAACATTCCCGTCGTGCGTGAATTCCTAGACGTCTTTCCTGAAGAACTCCCAGGGATTCCCCCTGCTAGAGCTGTCGAATTCGTCATCGACTTGAAACCAGGCACCACTCCTATAGCCAAGCGACCCTACAAGATGTCGCCGCATGAACTCCTTGAGCTTAAGGAGGAAATCGATAAATCTCTTCGAAGTGGTTTCATTCGCCCAAGTTGCTCTCCTTGGGGAGCACCTTCTCTCTTTGTCAAGAAGAAAGATGGGACAAACTGATTGGTCCAAGACTACCGTCCTATAAACCAAGCTACCATTCAGAATAAGTATCCTCTTCCTCGGATCAATGATCTGTATGATCAATTGGCTGGTTCATCAGTGTTCTCTAAACTCGACTTGAGGTTGGGTTACCACCAGATCCGTGTTCGTAAGGAGGATATCCCCAAGACCGCCTTTGTGACTCGTTATGGTTCATACGAGTACACCGTCATGTCTTTCGGCTTGACCAATGCTCCAGCCACCTTCTCTCGCCTGATGAACTATATATTCATGGATTACCTCGACAAGTTCGTCGTGGTTTATCTGGATGATATCCTGATATTTTCCAAGAGTGAAGAAGAACATGCTGAACATCTTCGTCTTGTGCTGGAAAAGCTACGAGAGCATCAGCTATATGCCAAGTTCTCCAAGTGTGAATTCTGGCTTCCCGAAGTAACCTATCTCGGGCATGTCATCTCTAAGGATGATATTGCCGTCAACCCTGAACGAGTTCAGGCTATTCTCGATTGGACTCCTCCGAAGAGCGTTAAGCAAGTCAGAAGTTTTCTTGGTCTCGCCAGCTACTGCCGTCGATTCGTCGAGAACTTCTCCAAGATTGCCAGGCCTCTGACTAACCTATTGCATAAGGGCGTCAAGTTCCAATGGACAGATAAATGTCAGGAAGGTTTCCAGGCACTCAAGGACAAGTTGACTTCTGCCCTAGTACTAGCTCCTCCTGATACTAAGAAGGACTTCGTCATTTACTGCGACGCTTCCCGTGAAGGACTAGGCTGTGTCCTAATGCAAGAGCGCAAAGTGGTTGCTTATGCCTCTCGACAATTGCGCCCTCACGAAGAGAACTACCCAGTTCACGACCTCGAACTTGCTGCGGTCATTCATGCGCTAAAACAGTGGCGACATTACCTACTCAGTAATCGTTGCGAGATCTTCACTAACCACCAAAGTCTGAAGTATCTGTTTACTCAGCCAGACCTGAACCTCCGTCAGCAGGGATGGATGGAGACTGTTGCAGACTTTGATTTGGGTATTTCCTATACCCCAGGCAAGGCTAATGTAATGGCTGATGCCTTGAGCCGCAAGTCTTACTGCAACCACCTCCAGGTTCACAAAGTTCAGCCCTCACTTGTTGAAGAATTCAGAAAGCTAAACCTCCATATTGTTCCTCCGGGTGCACTCGCTCCCCCTCTTCCGGAGTTCCACAAGATGAATCTCCGTGTTGTTTCCCAGGGATCCCTCTATACCCTGGCTGTTGAACCCGATCTCGTGGGCACCATAAAGACAATGCAGGGATTTGACTCTGAAGTCTACAAGGTTAAGCAAGACCTCAAAGAAGGAAGTCCCTCATCCTTCACTATTGCTGATGATGGCGCCTTGTACTTCAAAGGCCGCCTAGTGGTGCCGTGTAAGAAGGAAAACCTGAATATGACTCAGGAGGTTATGAAAGAAGCTCATGATACGCCTCTATGTATCCACCCTGGTAGTACAAAGATGTACCAAGACATCCGCCAGAGATTCTGGTGGTCTAACATGAAGCAAGACATTGCTCGTTATGTTGCTGAATGTGACGTTTGCCGTCATATCAAAGCAGAACATCAAAGGCCTGCTGGAACTCTGCAACCTATATCTATTCCTGAATGGAAATGGGACCATGTCGAGATGGACTTCGTTACTGGATTTCCCAAATCGCAAAAGGGTAATGATGCTATTCTTGTCGTCATTGACCGACTTTCTAAGGTTGCACATTTTCTGGCGGTCAAAGAAACGATCACTGCTAGTCAGCTTGCAACTCTCTACATGTCCAGAATTGTTTCGCTTCACGGTATTCCACTGGTTATCAGTTCAGACCGTGGCAGTTTATTCACTTCAAGATTCTGGGCAAGTTTCCAAGAAGCTATGGGTACTCATCTGTCTTTCAGCACTGCGTTTCATCCGCAGTCACAAGGGCAAGTTGAACGTGTCAACCAAGTTCTCGAAGACATGCTTCGAGCTTGTGTTATTTCCTTCGGCAAGAAATGGGAGGAATCTCTCCCATATGCTGAGTTCTCTTATAATAATAGCTATCAAGCTAGTCTGAAGATGGCCCCCTTCGAAGTGTTATATGGACGAAAGTGCCGAACCCCTCTGAACTGGTCAGAAACTGGGGAACGTCCACTCTTCGGTCCGGATATTATCCAAAATGCCGAAGAGCAAGTCCGCATTATTCGCAAGAATCTCAAGACTGCTCAGTCACGCCAAAAGAGTAATTATGACCGTCATCATAAAGACATGGTCTATCAACCTGGCGAAAAGGCCTATCTTCGAGTTACACCAATGAAGGGTGCTCACCGCTTCGGGATCAAGGGCAAGCTAGCTCCTCGCTATATTGGTCCTTTCACTATCCTCGAGAGGCGTGGAAAAGTGGCATATCAATTGGAGCTTCCACCGAACCTTTCTCAGGTTCACGATGTGTTCCATGTGTCACAACTCCGCCGTTGCTTCAAGGACCCAATCCGAGCTGTGGATCATGAAGTGCTCGAATTGCAACAGGACCTCTCCTATAAAGAGCATCCGGTCCGCATTCTCGACCAAGCTGAACGCCGCACACGCCAGAAGGCGATCAAGTTCCTCAAGGTCCAGTGGTCGAATCACTCTGAAGACGAAGCCACCTTGGAACGCGAGGATCGCCTGCGTGATGAATACCCCGCACTGTTTCCTTCTACCTCCTAAAATCTCGGGACGAGATTTCTTGTAGTGGAGGAGATTTGTAACGCCCGGATAATCTTGCTACAGTAATCCCACGCTAATCATGGCACGTCATCCCGATTACTGTTGCTATCCTCGCAATAATTCGAAACCGTTCAAATTCAAAATTCAAATTGATGAAAACAATAAAAGTTTTCAAAAATTAAAATAAAATTGTTCGGTGGTTGACGAATATTACAAAAGGTAATTATAGTGCAACAGACATATTTTTATAAAATGGCTAAATGGATTAAATAATTTAAACAGAAAAGAAATAATAAAAGAAAATACAAAAGGAAAGAAAAACAGAAAATCAAAAAGAAAAAAAAGAGAACACCCCCTCCCCCCCCACTGGGCTTCGGCCCAGCAGGCCACCGGGCCGCCTGGCAAACCCACCCCCTCTCTCCTTATTCCCCCCCG
>NC_057809.1:532138580-532155265 GCF_018294505.1 Triticum aestivum | reverse complement strand
TTCCCCGTTGGCCGCGGACGGGCGCCCGCTGCGCCAGTTCGGGCGGGTGCCCAGCGCCCGCCAACACCGAAACCACTCTGGCCACTAGTGCCAATGACATGGGGGCCCCACGGCCCTAGAACGTTTTATTTAAAAAAAGGAATTAAAATTAATAATAATAAAAATAATTAATTAATTAATTAATTAATTAATTAAGGAATTAATTAAGTTAATTAATCATAATTAGATTAATCAAATTAACTAATTAGTCTAATTAAACTGTGATTAGTTTAGCTAAAACCTGATTAGCCTAAACAGGGTATGACAGGTGGGCCCCGCGGGACCCACACGTCAGTTTGACCAGTCAACGCCCCTGTTGACTGCTGACGTCATGCTGACGTCAGCAAACACTGTTTTGGATAAGGTTGGATTTAAATGAATAAATAAAATCAGAAAATGATTTAAATCTTTAGAAAATCATATTTTTTAATCCATAACTCGGATGAAAATACTTTCTACATGAAAGTTGCTCAGAACGACGAGACGAACCCGGATACGCAGCCCGTTCGTCCACCACACACCTCTAACATACCAAGCACGCAACTTTCCCCCTCCGGTTCATCTGTCCGAAAACGCGAAACACCGGGAATACTTTCCCGGATGTTTCCCCCCTTCGTCGGTATCACCTACTACCGCGATTGGGCACACCTAGCATCGTTACTTGTCATGTCATGCATCGATATGCATTTGTTTGCATTGTATTCATTGTTTCTTCCCCCTCTTCTCTCCGGTAGACTACGAGACCGACGCTGCTGCTGCCAAGTTCGACTACGGAGTTGACGACCCCTCTCTCTTGCCAGAGCAACCAGGCAAGCCCCCCCCCCCTTGATCACCAGATATCGCCTATTCTACTCTATACTGCTTGCATTAGAGTAGTGTAGCATGTTACTGCTTTCCGTTGATCCTATTCTGATGCATAGCCTGACATTTTTGCTACATCTGTTGATACCTTACTTGCAATCCTAAATACTTAGTATAGGATGCTAGTTTATCATCATTGGCCCTACATTCTTGTCAGTCTGCCTTGCTATACTATTGGGCCGTGATCACTCGGGAGGTGATCACGGGTATATAATATACATACTTACATACTATACAGATGGTGACTAAAGTCGGGTCAGCTCGAAGAGTACCCGCGAGTGATTCACGGATTGGGGGCTGAAAGGACCTTTGTCCCGACGACCCTTTGTGTGGATCTTTGTGGCGGAGCGACAGGGCAGGTTGAGACCGCCTAGGAGAGAGGTGGGCCTGGCCCTGTTCGGCGTTCGCGGATAATTAACATGCTTAACGAGATCTTGGTATTTGATCTGAGTTGGCTACGAGCCTATACGCACTAACCATCTACGTGGGAGTAGTTTTGGGTATCCCGACGTCGTGGTATCAGCCGAAGCACTTCGTGACGTCAGCGACTGAGCGGCGCGCGCCGGGTTGGACTGCGTTAACGCAACTTCCTTTGTAATGGAGGTTGCTAGGTCTGCTCACCGGCCGCGTACGCAACGTGCAGGTGTGCTCAGGGCGATGGGCCCAGACCCCTGCGCACTTAGGTTTAGACTGGCGTGCTGGCCTCTCCGTTGAGCCTAGGTGGGGCTGCGACGTGTTGATCTTCCGAGGCCGGGCATGACCCAGGAAAGTGTGTCCGGCCAAATGGGATCGAGCGTGTTGGGTTATGTGGTGCACCCCTGCAGGGAAGTTAATCTATTCGAATAGCCGTGATCTTCGGTAACAGGACGACTTGGAGTTGTACCTTGACCTTATGACAACTTGAACCGGATACTTAATAAAACACACCCTTCCAAGTGCCAGATACAACCGGTGGTCGCTCTACCTCAGGGATACGAGGGGAGGATCGCCGGGTAGGATTATGCTATTTGGAGATGCTACTGGAGATGCTACTTGGAGATGCTACTTGGAGGACTTCAATCTACTCTCTTCTACTTGATGCAAGACGGTGGTTGCGAGAAGCGTAGTCTTCGACAGGATTAGTTATCCCCCTCTTATTCTGGCATTCTGCAGTTCAGTCCACTGATATGGCCTCCTTACACATATACCCATGCATATGTAGTGTAGTTCCTTGCTTGCGAGTACTTCAGATGAGTACTCACGGTTGCTTTCTCCCCCCTTTTTCCCCCTTTCCTTTCTTTCTGGTTGTCGCAACCAGATGCTGGAGCCCAGGAGCCAGACGCCACCGTCGACAATGACCCCTACTACACTGGAGGTGCCTACTACTACGTGCTGCCTGCGGATGACGACCTGGAGTAGTTTAGGAGGATCCCAGGCAGGAGGCCTGCGCCTCTTTCGATCTGTATCCCAGTTTGTGCTAGCCTTCTTAAGGCAAACTTGTTTAACTTATGTCTGTACTCAGATATTGTTGCTTCCGCTGACTCGTCTATGATCGAGCACTTGTATTCGAGCCCTCGAGGCCCCTGGCTTGTATTATGATGCTTGTATGACTTATTTATGTTTTAGAGTTGTGTTGTGATATCTTCCCGTGAGTCCCTGATCTTGATCGTACACGTTTGCGTGCATGATTAGTGTACGATTGAATCGGGGGCGTCACATTCTCCCTTCCTCCCCTCTTGGTGGACTCCTACTAGGACTTGGAGTCCTAGTAGGACTCCACATCCTGGACGCACCAATTGCCTTGGCCGGCCTCCTCCTCCTCCATCCTTTATATACTGAGGCAAGGGGCACCCCATGAACACAAGTTGATCTTTGTGATCGTTCCTTAGCCGTGTGCGGTGCCCCCCTCCACCATATTCCACCTCGGTCATATTGTAGCGGTGCTTAGGCGAAGCCCTGCGACGGTAGTACATCAAGATCGTCACCACGCCATCGTGCTGACGGAACTCTTCCCCGACACTTTGCCGGATCGGAGTCCGGGGATCGTCATCGAGCTGAATGTGTGCTAGAACTCGGAGGTGCCGTAGTTTCGGTGCTTGATCGGTCGGGCCGTGGAGACGTACGACTACATCAACCAAACGCTTCCGTTGTCGATCTACAAGGGTACGTAGATCACACTCTCCCCTCTCGTTGCTATGCATCACCATGATCTTGCGTGTGCGTAGGAAATTTTTTGAAATTACTACGTTCCCCAACAGTGGCATCCGAGCCTAGGTTTTATATGTTGATGTTATATGCACGAGTAGAACACAAGTGAGTTGTGGGCGATATAAGTCATACTGCTTACCAGCATGTCATACTTTGGTTCGGCGGTATTGTTGGACGAAGCGGCCCGGACCGACATTATGCGTACGCTTACGCGAGACCGGTTCTCCCGACGTGCTTTGCACATAGGTGGCTTGCGGGTGACAGTTTCTCCAACTTTAGTTGAACCGAGTGTGGATACGCCCGGTCCTTGCGAAGGTTAAAACAGCACCAACTTGATAAACTATCGTTGTGGTTTTGATGCGTAGGTAAGATTGGTTCTTGCTTAAGCATGTATGAGCCACGTAAAACTTGCAACAACAAAGTAGAGGACGTCTAACTTGTTTTTGCAGGGCATGTTGTGATGTGATATGGTCAAGACATGATGCTAAATTTTATTGTATGAGATGATCATGTTTTGTAACCGAGTTATCAGCAACTGGCAGGAGCCATATGGTTGTCGCGCCGGTGACGATGGTGATCACGACGGTGCTTCGAAGATGGAGATCACAAGCACAAGATGATGATGGCCATATCATATCACTTATATTGATTGCATGTGATGTTTATCTTTTATGCATCTTATCTTGCTTTGATTGGCGGTAGCATTATAAGATGATCTCTCACTAAATTATCAAGAAATGTTCTCCCTGAGTATGCACCGTTGTGAAAGTTCTTCGTGCTGAGACACCACGTGATGATCGGGTGTGATAGGCTCTACGTTCAAATACAACGGGTGCAAAACAGTTGCACACGCGGAATACTCAGGTTATACTTGACGAGCCAAGCATATACAGATATGGCCTCAGAACACGGAGACCGAAAGGTCGAGCGTGAATCATATAGTAGATATGATCAACATAGTGATGTTCACCAATGAAACTACTCCATCTGACGTGATAATCGGACATGGTTTAGTTGATTTGGATCACGTAATCACTTAGAGGATTAGAGGGATGTCTATCTAAGTGGGAGTTCTTAAGTAATATGATTAATTGAACTTAAATTTATCATGAACTTAGTCCTAGTAGTATTTTGCAAATTATGTTGTAGATCAATAGCTCGCGTTGTTGCTTCCCTATGTTTATTTTGATATGTTCCTAGAGAAAATTGTGTTGAAAGATGTTAGTAGCAATGATGTGGATTGGATCCGTGGTCTGAGGTTTATCCTCATTGCTGCACAGAAGAATTATGTCCTTGATGCACCTCTAGGTGACGGGCCTATTGTAGGAGCAGATGCAGACATTATGAACGTTTGGCTAGCTCAATATGATGACTACTTGATAGTTTAGTGCACCATGCTTAATGGCTTAGAATCGGGACTTCAAAGACGTTTTGAACATCATGGAGCATATGAGATGTTCTAGGAGTTGAAGTTAATATTTCAAGCAAATACCCGAGTTGAGAGATATGAAGTCTCCAACAAGTTCTATAGCTAAAAGATGGAGGAGAATCGCTCAACTAGTCAGCATGTGCCCAGATTGTCTAAATACTACAATCGCTTGAATCAAGTGGGAGTTAATCTTCCAGATAAGATAGTGATTGGCAGAATTCTCTAGTCACCATCACCAAGTTAGTAGAACTTCGTGATGAACTATGATATGCAAGGGATAACGGAAATGATTCCCAAGCTCTTCGTAATGCGGAAATTGACGAAGGTAGAAATCGAGAAAAACATCAAGTGTTGATGGTAGACAAGACCACTAGTTTCAAGAAAAGGGCAGAGGGAAGAAGGGGAACTTCAAGAAGAACAGCAAGCAAGTTGCTGCTCAAGTGAAGAAGCCCAAGTCTGGTCCTAAGCCTGAGACTAAGTGTTTCTACTGCAAAGGGACTGGTCACTGGAAGCGGAACTACCCCAAGTGATTGGCAAATAAGAAAGATGGAAAATGAACATAAGTATATTTGATATACATGTTATTGATGTGTACTTTACTAGTGTTTATAGCAACCCCTTAGTATTTGATACTAGTTCAGTTGCTAAGATTAGTAACTCGAAACGGGAGTTGCAGAATAAACAGAGACTAGTTAAGGATGAAGTGACGATGTGTGTTGGAAGTGGTTCCAAGATTGAAATGATCATCATCGCACACTCCCTATACTTTCGGGATTAGTGTTGAACCTGAATAAGTGTTATTTGGTGTTTGCGTTGAGCATGAATATGATTTGATCATGTTTATTGCAATACGGTTATTCATTTAAGTAAGAGAATAAATTGTTGTTCTGTTTACATGAATAAAACCTTATATGGTTACACACCCAATGAAAATAGTTCGTTGGGTCTCGATCGTAGTGATACACATAATCATAATATTGAAACCAAAAGATGCAAAGTTAATAATGATAGTGCAACTTATTTGTAGCACTGTCGTTTAGGTCATATTGGTGTAAAGCGCATGAAGAAACTCCATGCTGATGGGATTGTGGAATCACTTGATTATGAATCACTTGATGCTTGCGAACCATGTCTCATGGGCAAGATGACTAAGACTCCGTTCTCCGAAGCGAGAAACTGACTTATTGGAAATAATACATACTGATGTATGCGGTCCGATGAGTGTTAAGGCTCACGGCAAGTATCGTTATTTTCTGAACTTCACAGATGATTTGAGCAGATATGGGTATATCTACTTAATGAAATAGAAGTCTGAAACATTTGAACAGTTCAAAGAATTTCAAAGTGAAGTGGAAAATCACCGTGACAAGAAGATAAGGTTTCCACGATCAGATCACGGAGACAAATATTTGAGTTACGAGTTTGGCCTTCAGTTAAAAACAATGTGAAATAGTTTCACTACTCACGCCACCTGAAACACCACAGTGTAATGGTGTGTCCGAATGTCATAACCGTACTTTATTGAATATAGTACAATCTATGATGTCTCTTACCAATCTACCACTATCGTTTTGGGGTTATGCATTAGAGACAGCTGCATTCACGTTAAATAGGGCACCATCTAAATCCGTTGAGACGACACCATATGAACTATGGTTTGGCAAGAAACCTAAGCTGTCGTTTCTTAAAGTTTGGGACTGCGATACTTATGTGAAAAAGTTTCAATATGATAAGCTCGAACCCAAATCGGAGAAGTAAATCTTCATAGGATATCCAAAGGAAACTATTGGATACACCTTCTACCACAGATCCGAAGGCAAGACTTTTGTTGCTAAATTCGGAAACTTTCTGGAGAAGGAGTTTCTCTCGAAAGAAGTGAGTGGGAGGAAAGTAGAACTTGATGAGGTAACTGTACCTGCTCCCTTATTGGAAAGTAGTTCATCACAGAAATCTGTTTCTGTGACACCTACACCAATTAGTGAGGAAGCTAATGATATTGATCATGAAACTTCAGATCAAGTTACTACCGAATCTCGTAGCTAAACCAGAGTGAGATCCGCACCAGAGTGGTACGGTAATCCTGTTCTGGAAGTCATGTTACTAGACCATGACGAACTTGCGAACTATGAGGAAGCGATGATGAGCCCAGATTCCGCGAAATGGTTTGAGGCCATAAAATCTGAGATATGATCCATGTATGAGAACAAAGTATGGACTTTGATGGATTTGCCCGATGATCGGCAAGCCATTAAGAATAAATGGATCTTCAAGAGGAAGACGGACGCTGATAGTAGTGTTACTATCTACAAAGCTGGAATTGTCGCAAAAGGTTTTCGACAAGTTCAAGGTGTTGACTACGATGAGAATTTCTCACTCGTATCTATGCTTAAATCTGTCCGAATCATGTTAGCAATTGCCGCATTTTATGAAATCTGGCAAATGGATAACAAAACTGCAATCCTTAATGGATTTCTTAAAGAAGAATTGTATATGATGCAACCAGAAGTTTTTGTCAATCCTAAAGGTGTTAACAAAATATGCAAACTCCAGCGATCCATCTATGGACTAGTGTAAGCATCTCGGAGTTGGAATATACGCTTTGATAAGTTGATCAAAACATATAGTTTTATAAAGACTTGCGGTGAAGCCTGTATTTACAAGAAAGTGAGTGGGAGCACTACAGCATTTCTGATAAGTATATGTGAATGACATATTGTTGATCGGAAATAATGTAGAATTATTCTGCAAAGCATAAAGGAGTGTTTGAAAAGAGTTTTTCAAAGAAAGACCTCGGTGAAGTTGCTTACATATTGAGCATCAAGATCTATAGAGATAGATCAAGACGCTTGATAAGGTTTTTCAATAAATACATACCTTGACAAGATTTTGAAGTAGTTCGAAATGGAACAGACAAAGAAAGAGTTTCTTGCCTATGTTACAAGGTGTGAAATTGAGTAAGACTCAAAGCCCGACCACGGCAGAAGATAGAAAGAGAATGAATATCATTCCCTATGCCTTGGTCATAGGTTTTATAAAGTATGCCATGCTGTGTACCAGATCTATTGTATACCCTACCACTGAGTTTGGCAAGGGAGTACAATAGTGATCTAGGAGTAGATCACTGGACAGCGGTCAAAATTATCCTTAGTGGAATAAGGATATGTTTCTCGATTATGGAAGTGAAAAAAGGTTCGTCGTAAAGGGTTACGCCGATGCAAGTTTTGACACTAATCTAGATGAATCTAAGTCTCAATCTAGATACATATTGAAAGTGGGAGCAATTAGCTAGAGTAGCTCCGTGCAGAGCATTGTTGACATAAATATTTGCAAAATACTTACGGATCTGAATATAACAGACCCGGTGACTGAAATTATCTCACAAGCAAAACATGATCACACCTTAGTACTCTTTGGGTGTTAATCACACAGCGATGTGAACTAGATTAGTGACTCTAGTAAACCCTTTGGGTGTTGGTCACATATCAATGTGGACTATGGGTGTTAATCACATGGTGATGAGAACTATTGCTATTAAATCACATGGCGATGTGAACTAGATTTTTGACTCTAGTGCAAGTGGGAGACTGAAGGAAATATGCCCTAGAGGCAATAATAAAGTTATTATTTATTTCCTTATATCATGATAAATTTTTATTATTCATGCTAGAATTGTATTAACCGGAAACATAATACATGTGTGAATACATAGACAAACAGAGTGTCACTAGTATGCCTCTACTTGACTAGCTCGTTAATCAAAGATGGTTATGTTTCCTAACCATAGACAAAGAGTTGTTATTTGATTAACGGGATCACATCATTAGTTGAATGATTTGATTGACATGACCCATTCCATTAGCTTAGCACCCGATCGTTTAGTATGTTGCTATTGCTTTCTTCATGACTTATACATGTTCCTATGACTATGAGATTATGCAACTCCCGTTTGCCGGAGGAACTCTTTGCGTGCTACCAAACGTCACAACGTAAATGGGTGATTATAAAGGTGCTCTACAGGTGTCTCCAAAGGTACATGTTAGGTTGGCGTATTTCGAGATTAGGATTTGTCACTCCGATTGTCGGAGAGGTATCTCTGGGCCCACTCGGTAATGCACATCACATAAGCCTTGCAAGCATTGCAACTAATGAGTTAGTTGCGAGATGATATATTACGAAACGAGTAAAGAGACTTGCCGGTAACGAGATTGAACTAGGTATTGAGATACCGACGATCGAATCTCGGGCAAGTAACATACCGATGACAAAGGGAACAACGTATGTTGTTATGCGGTCTGACCGATAAAGATCTTCGTAGAATATGTAGGAGCCAATATGAGCATCCAGGTTCCGCTATTGGTTATTGACCGGAGACGTGTCTCGGTCATGTCTACATTGTTCTCGAACCCGTAGGGTCCGCACGCTTAAGGTTTCGATGACAGTTATATTATGAGTTTATGAGTTTTGATGTACCGAAGGAGTTCGGAGTCCCGGATGAGATCGGGGACATGACGAGGAGTCTCGAAATGGTCGAGACGTAAAGATCGATATATTGGACGACTATATTCAGACATCGGAAAGGTTCCGAGTGATTCGGGTATTTTTCGGAGTACCGGGTAGTTACGGGAGAAGCAATGGGCTTTAATGGGAAGAGGAGAAAGGGCCAGGGAGCTGCTGCGCCCCCCTCCCCTCTGGTCCGAATTGGACTAGGGAAAAGGGGGCCGACCACCTTTCCTTCTCCTCTACTTCCTTCTCCCTTCCTCCCCTCTTGGTGGACTCCTAGTAGGACTCCACATCCTGGCCGCACCAATTGCCTTGGCCGGCCTGCTCCTCCTCCATCCTTTATATACTGAGGCAAGGGGCACCTCATGAACACAAGTTGATCTTTGTGATCATTCCTTAGCCGTGTGCGATGCCCCCCTCCACCATATTCCACCTCGGTCATATTGTAGCGGTGCTTAGGCGAAGCCCTGCGACGGTAGTACATCAAGATCGTCATCACGCCGTCGTGCTGACGGAACTCTTCCCCGACACTTTGCTGGATCGGAGTCTGGGGATCTTCATCGAGCTGAACGTGTGCTAGAACTCGGAGGTGCCGTAGTTTCGGTGCTTGATCGGTCGGGCCGTGGAGACGTACGACTACATCAACCAAACGCTTCCGTTGTCGATCTACAAGGGTACGTAGATCACACTCTTCCCTCTCGTTGCTATGCATCACCATGATCTTGCGTGTGCGTAGGAATTTTTTTGAAATTACTACGTTCCCCAACACACACACACCATGTTTCTTGCCCCCATGCTCATCAATAGAACGGCTCCGCGGAGCAAAAACATAGGCACACAATGGAAGTTGGTCTCTCTCTACTTGCTCATGCTTTCATGCCGCTCAAATTTTGGGACGAAGCGTTCCTCACGGCAGTCTATCTCATTAATCGCATACCTAGTAGAGTTATCAAGAACCAATCTACACTAGAAAAACTATCCGGCACTAAACCTAACTATTGTTTTCTCCGCATCTTTGGTTGTGCTGTTTGGCCCAACCTGCATCCTTTCAACAAACACAAATTCGAATTTTGGTCCAAGCAATGTGCTTTTTTAGGATACAGCACCCTTCACAAAGGCTATAAGTGCCTCGATATTTTTTCTGGCCGTGTCTATGTTTCTCGCGATGTGGTCTTTGATGAGCAAGTTTTCCCTTTCGCCAAACTCCACTCCAACGCCGGCGCTCAACTTCACAAGGAGTTACTACTTTTACCATCTCACCTTTTACCATCTCCTAGTTTTGGTCAAGAGGGAGCTGATTTTGCTGCTGATCATATGCCTATGCCTAATGCCAATAACCCAACTGAAAGTGTGCGGGAAACAGAACAGGACCATGTTGAAATTTTTGGCGAAAATTCGTATGATTTTCTGCAACCAACAGATAGCTCCACAGAAGATCCACAGGATCTCTCGGGATCAGTTGCAGCAGCAGGATCCGCCGCGGGATCCATGTTCCCTGATGCGGGCAGTGAATCCACGCCGGGATCCGTGCGGTCAGGCGGGCGCACCGAGGCGCTGTCTCCTCGCAGCGGGCGGCCAGGCGGGCCAGGCGGGCGCACCGAGGCGCTGTCCCCTGGCGGGCCGACCCCCGCGCTGTCCCCCGCGTGGGCAGGTGCGCATTCTCCAGGCGGACCAGGCCCACGTGGCGACAACGGGGCTGAGAGCCCGGAACCCGGCGGGGCGCGGATTCCCTCCCACCCTACGCCCACTCTAGAACTGCCAAGTGGCAGTTTGTCATCGGCTACCACACCAGATCCGGCTGCTTCTCTGCAGGCAGCGGATTCCGGATCTTCTGCGCCTGCATCTGCCTCATCTGACTCCGCCGTCTCCGTCACGCACAACCGGCTTCAGCTCCAACAAGCTCGGCCATCCCTGCCTCCTCCCGCCCGTACCCGTACTCAGTCACAGAGTGGTATTGCTAAACCCAAGGTTTATAAGGATGGGTGTGTTCGTTGGGGCTCTTTCTGTGCCATAGGTGAACCGAAGACGTTGCAAGATGCTCTGGGGGATCCCAAGTGGAAACGAGCCATGGATGAGGAATTTTCTGCTCTTATTTAGAATCACACGTGGCGCCTGGTGCCTCCAGTTAGAGGGAGGAATGTCATTGACTGCAAATGGGTATACAAGGTCAAGCGGAAATTTGATGGCACCATTGACAGGTACAAAGCACGTCTTGTGGCAAAAGGCTTTAAGCAAAAGTACGGAATTGATTATGGGGACACCTTTAGTCCTGTGGTTAAAGCTGCTACTATCAGGTTAATCCTTTCCGTTGCAATATCTCAAAATTGGTGCATGCGACAACTAGATGTCAAGAACGCGTTTTTGCATGGTGTTCTGGAAGAACTGTTTATGAGGCAACCTCCTGGGTATGAGAGTTCAACTTTGCCACGACATGTCTGCAAGCTTGATAAAGCAATTTATGGCTTGAAACAAGCACCTCGAGCTTGGTACTATCGTTTGTACTCCAAGTTGCAGCCTAAATGGTTCTCTGCCTCCAAGGGAGACACTTCATTGTTCTTTTATCATCGACATGGAATAACTATTTTTATGCTCATTTATGTGGATGATATTATTGTCACCAGCTCCTCCGCTCAAGCTGTTGATGCACTTCTTAAGGATTTGCGCATGGACTTTGCGCTCAAGGATTTGGGCAGTCTTCATTTTTTTCCTTGGGATTGAGGTTAAGCATGTTCCTCGTGGCGTTGTTCTATCTCAAGAAAAATATATACAGGATATCCTTGAGCGAGTGGGCATGAAAGGCTGCAAACCCTCTCCAATAACTCCGTTATCTACCTCAGAGAAATTGTCCCTTTATGATGGTGTGAAGCTTGGAGCCGAGGACTCCACCAGGTACAGGAGTATTGTAGGAGCTTTGCAGTATTTGACTTTAACCAGACCAGATATCTGTTTCTCAGTCAACAAAGTTTGTCAGTTCTTGCACGCTCCTACAAGTACCCATTGGACAGCGGTAAAAAGAATTCTTAGATACCTTCAGGCAACCAAGAGTCTGGTCTCAAGCTTGCTAAGTCAGATTCTACGCTTGTTAGTGCCTTTTCAGATGTAGACTGGGCAGGGTGTCCTGATGATCGAAGGTCCACTGGGGGCTTTGCAGTCTTTTTTGGTGGTAACTTGATTTTTTGGAGTGCACGCAAGCAAGCTATCGTGTCCAGGTCGAGTACTGAAGCTAAGTATAAGGCCTTAGCAAATGCCACTGCTGAGATCATTTGGGTACAAAATCTGCTGACAGAATTGGGCATTCGTCAACCACCTGTAGCGTCACTTTGGTGTGACAATCTTGGTGCTACCTATCTCTTTGCCAACCATGTTTTTCATGCTAGGACAAAGCACATCGAAATTGATTATCATTTTGTCCGTGAACGGGTTGCAAACAAGCTTTTGAATATTCGGTTCGTTCCTACTGGTGATCAAGTAGAGGATGGCTTCACTAAGCCACTATCACTGCGGCAGCTGGAGGTTTTCAGACGCAATCTCAACTTAGACAGTTGTGATTGAGGGAGAGTGTTAAACATTGTAATGTATGTCACGGTATTGTTATGAACCGTGATTAGCTTAGGGCATGTGTGTGTGTTGTATATTGTTAGGATAGGTTAGGTTGTTGAGATATGATCCTATAGTTAGCTTGGAGATCAATCCACACCTAACCTAATCCTAACTACTTGTAAGCCGCCGGCCTAGGCCTCTTTATAACACGCAACGCGCCCCTGCATAACGCATGCGCTTCCAGCTATTTTCACATGGCCTACACTCTGTCAGATTTGAAAAAATAGGAATGGGAGAGTGTTTGAGCACAATTACTTAAAGCTCGAAGATACACTTTCTAGAATTCAAGAGAAGATCAGAACGAGAGAGCTGGTCTTCACCAGAATTGTCCAGGATGATGGGGGTTAAAGCTTACCTCCTTTGAGTTGTAACTAAACTTATGGTTTTCCATTTTTCCTCTAATAGATACGACAGTGCTCCTGCCTAAAATTTCGAAAAAAATATAGAATAGTACCAATTTGAAGAAGTCATGAGGTGGCAACGCTCCTGCATTGAATGGCTCTGCGGATGACAAAAGTACCCAAAAAATTCACCAACCTGCGAACATGCGCCAAATTCCAGATCAAAATTCAAAACCCAGCATGAATAGTGTCATAAACAGGCAAAAGCAAAAAACCAATACCACTCACACCTCGATTCTTCTTTTATGCTTCTCGATGTGTAATTTGACTTTGATCATAATTTTTAGAGTCCATGTGATGGAAATGAGCATCATATCTTCTCTCGTCCCCATGTTTTTTTTAGAAAATGAGGAAGACTTCAGGTCTTTGCATCTGGACGATGCATACAACCATTTTATTAATTATTGACACAAGACCTTATAAAGTCATACAACAGTAAGACTAAAGCCACCGTCTAAGCAACATCTGTCGCTACTCCTATCTAGTTGATGAAGGGGCGCTAAAAGTCTAGGCCTAATACCAAACAGATCTCGCAGCCAAACCTAACATCTAAGACTTGAGGTCTCAATTAAGACGCCTGCCGGGTATGGGCATCCACCAGTCCAGTGTACTCCTCACCCAGGACGCCTGCCGAGTATGAGGCCGCCGCAGCCACCTGTCACCAATCCATCTTCAGAGATGTACTGTTGCATCTACTTTGCCCGATCTAGCTGTCATCGACGCCACCACGATACCAGACAGCGTCACCCTCCTGCGCTAGTCCATCTCCGCTCATCGGGCGCCGAGTCTCCACTGCACCACGCCGCTGAGATCCACTGTTATCAATGGAGAAGATGAAACACCGCTCCTCCTCTTGTCCCCTTCAACCAGCACTTGCTCCAAAACGATGCCCCCAGGAGGGAGAACGACACTGGAGGCACCGTCATCGTCCGATCTGGTAGACCCAGATCTAGGGTTTTCCCCAGAGCTTCCCGATCAGGTTGACGTGACCTGCAACGACGATGCCTCCAGAAGGCAACGACGTCCGAGACGCCGCCATCGTCCGCCAGGACCGCAGTCAGGCGATTTTCACCGGAAGCCACGTCTTCCCGACCTCGCAGCTGGCTGGAACTGAGCGAAACCTCGCCACGAAGACGTATGTCGCCGTCGGTACTCCGGCAGAGATCCGGCATCTCCTCACCGGCCCCTCCACACGCCGCCAGTCGGCGGAAGGCGTCCCCACGACGGATCCAATCGGGGCGTTGGATCCGCAGTCACCGCCATCACCATCCCGACCAGAACAGCTCATCACGTCGGATGAGGTGCTGCCACCGCCGCAGTCCATTCAGGACCGCCGCTCCGCCGGCTATGGTGCACCGGCCATCGCCGCACGGCCTGAGGTCGCCGCCCCAGCCGCCGCCTTCGGATCGCACGAGAGGAGCTGCCCCTGCCGCCTCATATGAGATCCACCGCGTCCACCCGCCCAGATTCTTTCGGCACCGGGCCCGCCGCCACCGCGGCCCACGCCGGCGGCAGCGGCGGCAGAAGGAAGGCGCTAGAGGGTGCTGGCGGTGCTGGGAGCACTCCCATCCCCATGTCCATCGCGAATACTTATTATCTTCTCTGGATTCACGCCCGTGGATTGGTTGGAGCCGTATCTGCTGGCTCATTTCCCACCTGCTGCTTCACCCTTCAGGATCGTGCTGGCTTTCACAAGCTTTTCGTCCGGTTGCAGGCAGCAGTCCACGTTTTTGTGCTCTGTAATCTCCGATGAAATCATGCGAGATCTTCCTAGCCAGCCTGTGACGACGAGGCCATCACACGCATACCCACAGTGCAAGGTTTATGATCCTATAAACATGACACATACCAAGGCACAGACGCAGGTGAGAAGAAAAGCATTGATCAGGAACCAGCGCGCGCGAGAGAGAGAGTCGATCGAGGAGGAATCGCCTGAGACGATGAGCGCCGGCCAGCGTATGCCGTCTCCGCCTGCGGCGGTGGCCGGGCCTCTCCTGCTTCTGTTCGTCGTGCCCTTCTGTAAGCCTATAATGTTTCCGGGGCGCCAGCTTCGTTGTATGTTTTCGGCAAATTACAGTTGGCTTATTCGCCTCAATTCTGATTCCGAGAAGGGAGCCATGCGGTGTCGGCGGACGGCGGCGCTTCGGCCTGGACGACGGCGCTGCAGAAGCACGTGGCGTTCTTCGACGCCGACAACGACGGCATCGTCTCCTTCTTCGAGACCGAGCAAGGTGACGAAATGACCATCGCATGCTCTCCGCTTCCCGGTGGAAGAAACGAAAGTTTCTTTTCGCGTCGATCGTTGGTCGTGGCTGCAGACCTCTTGACCCTTGTGTGCATGCATGCAGGGCTTCGAGCCATCGGCCTTGGAGCTGCCGAGGCCACCGTCAAGGCAACCTTGATCAACGGAGTCATCGGACCCAAGACCAGACCTGTACGATGCTCGATCTCTCACTCGCTCTCCCCGTCTCTGTTTCTTGCACATGTTGACTAGCAGAAGACGTCTTCTGTCGTTTCAGAGGCGCTCGGTTTCACGAACTTTTTCAATTTTTTTTTTTTTAAAAGTCAACGGTTGACCAGTCAACCACGATCGATCAAATCGATCGAGCGAACAAGGGGAAACCGGCCAAATGCGATCGAGCGCTTGCCTTCTACATGGGACGGCCTAGTTTTTTTTTTATCTTACATGGGCGGCTAAATTTCGTGTTTTGACTTTTTTTTAAACCTATTCGAGATCTGACCTTAGTTTAAATTTTTTTCAAGATCTGACTCTTTTGCTACCGCCAAAGACCATGGCGGTAGGGTATAACAGCCTACCGACAGGGACCCTGATGGTAGGGTTGCATGCCCTACCGTCAAAACTCGCCTAAGTATTGAACACAATGTGTGCTCGTGCCTACCGCCAAGCACCTTGGCGGTAGGGTTGTGCAGACTACCGCCAGCCCGTTTGGCAGTAGAGATGTTTCCTACCGCCAAAGTCCCTGGCGGTAGGCTGTTAGACCCTACCGCCATGGACTCTGGCGGTAGAAAAATGGTCAGATCTTGAAATTTTTTCAACTTAGGATCAGATCTCGAATATGTTTCAAAAAAGGGTCAAAACATAAAATTTTGCCTACATGGGCCGGCCTAGTTGATCATGTTCGTTGGTGTCAAGAAACTCAAACGGCGCCTAAGGCACCCAATAGGAGGCCCCAGTGTTTAGGGTATCCGTTTCTGGTGGTTAGGTGCAACTTTAACGAAAACCTTGCTCTCATGGATGAAAGTGCGGGTAGGCTTTCCCTACCGCGTCCCCGCACCTCCCTCATCTGACTACATAGGGAAACTCTGACCGCGTCGTCAGTGTTTAGGGCATGTACAATGATTAATAAAGCGGTTTTATCTTAAGTCTTCACTAGAACATGATGGCACGCGTTGTTGCGCTCGTCTAGTTTCATGGAAAATTATAGAAATGTCTACCAAAGTTATAGAATTATAATGTTGCGAATATATAACTCCATCTGATGAATATTTGGTATAATATTTTGGTGGCAATTCACTAAACTAATAACACGGGAACTTGCAAGTAGACGTGTTTGGTGCAAAGCCACACAAGAGAACATCATATTGGTTAGCTCGTGCCATGGCCATGGAACAAGGGTGTCTAGGCTGCTTAAGTGACATGTCATAGA